>NW_026708214.1:92500-95873 GCF_902713425.1 Acipenser ruthenus | reverse complement strand
CCCTAACCCTAACCCTAACCCTAACCCTAACCCTAACCCTAACCCTAACCCTAACCCTAACCCTAACCCTAACCCTAACCCTAACCCTAACCCTAACCCTAACCCTAACCCTAACCCTAACCCTAACCCTAACCCTAACCCTAACCCTAACCCTAACCCTAACCCTAACCCTAACCCTAACCCTAACCCTAACCCTAACCCTAACCCTAACCCTAACCCTAACCCTAACCCTAACCCTAACCCTAACCCTAACCCTAACCCTAACCCTAACCCTAACCCTAACCCTAACCCTAACCCTAACCCTAACCCTAACCCTAACCCTAACCCTAACCCTAACCCTAACCCTAACCCTAACCCTAACCCTAACCCTAACCCTAACCCTAACCCTAACCCTAACCCTAACCCTAACCCTAACCCTAACCCTAACCCTAACCCTAACCCTAACCCTAACCCTAACCCTAACCCTAACCCTAACCCTAACCCTAACCCTAACCCTAACCCTAACCCTAACCCTAACCCTAACCCTAACCCTAACCCTAACCCTAACCCTAACCCTAACCCTAACCCTAACCCTAACCCTAACCCTAACCCTAACCCTAACCCTAACCCTAACCCTAACCCTAACCCTAACCCTAACCCTAACCCTAACCCTAACCCTAACCCTAACCCTAACCCTAACCCTAACCCTAACCCTAACCCTAACCCTAACCCTAACCCTAACCCTAACCCTAACCCTAACCCTAACCCTAACCCTAACCCTAACCCTAACCCTAACCCTAACCCTAACCCTAACCCTAACCCTAACCCTAACCCTAACCCTAACCCTAACCCTAACCCTAACCCTAACCCTAACCCTAACCCTAACCCTAACCCTAACCCTAACCCTAACCCTAACCCTAACCCTAACCCTAACCCTAACCCTAACCCTAACCCTAACCCTAACCCTAACCCTAACCCTAACCCTAACCCTAACCCTAACCCTAACCCTAACCCTAACCCTAACCCTAACCCTAACCCTAACCCTAACCCTAACCCTAACCCTAACCCTAACCCTAACCCTAACCCTAACCCTAACCCTAACCCTAACCCTAACCCTAACCCTAACCCTAACCCTAACCCTAACCCTAACCCTAACCCTAACCCTAACCCTAACCCTAACCCTAACCCTAACCCTAACCCTAACCCTAACCCTAACCCTAACCCTAACCCTAACCCTAACCCTAACCCTAACCCTAACCCTAACCCTAACCCTAACCCTAACCCTAACCCTAACCCTAACCCTAACCCTAACCCTAACCCTAACCCTAACCCTAACCCTAACCCTAACCCTAACCCTAACCCTAACCCTAACCCTAACCCTAACCCTAACCCTAACCCTAACCCTAACCCTAACCCTAACCCTAACCCTAACCCTAACCCTAACCCTAACCCTAACCCTAACCCTAACCCTAACCCTAACCCTAACCCTAACCCTAACCCTAACCCTAACCCTAACCCTAACCCTAACCCTAACCCTAACCCTAACCCTAACCCTAACCCTAACCCTAACCCTAACCCTAACCCTAACCCTAACCCTAACCCTAACCCTAACCCTAACCCTAACCCTAACCCTAACCCTAACCCTAACCCTAACCCTAACCCTAACCCTAACCCTAACCCTAACCCTAACCCTAACCCTAACCCTAACCCTAACCCTAACCCTAACCCTAACCCTAACCCTAACCCTAACCCTAACCCTAACCCTAACCCTAACCCTAACCCTAACCCTAACCCTAACCCTAACCCTAACCCTAACCCTAACCCTAACCCTAACCCTAACCCTAACCCTAACCCTAACCCTAACCCTAACCCTAACCCTAACCCTAACCCTAACCCTAACCCTAACCCTAACCCTAACCCTAACCCTAACCCTAACCCTAACCCTAACCCTAACCCTAACCCTAACCCTAACCCTAACCCTAACCCTAACCCTAACCCTAACCCTAACCCTAACCCTAACCCTAACCCTAACCCTAACCCTAACCCTAACCCTAACCCTAACCCTAACCCTAACCCTAACCCTAACCCTAACCCTAACCCTAACCCTAACCCTAACCCTAACCCTAACCCTAACCCTAACCCTAACCCTAACCCTAACCCTAACCCTAACCCTAACCCTAACCCTAACCCTAACCCTAACCCTAACCCTAACCCTAACCCTAACCCTAACCCTAACCCTAACCCTAACCCTAACCCTAACCCTAACCCTAACCCTAACCCTAACCCTAACCCTAACCCTAACCCTAACCCTAACCCTAACCCTAACCCTAACCCTAACCCTAACCCTAACCCTAACCCTAACCCTAACCCTAACCCTAACCCTAACCCTAACCCTAACCCTAACCCTAACCCTAACCCTAACCCTAACCCTAACCCTAACCCTAACCCTAACCCTAACCCTAACCCTAACCCTAACCCTAACCCTAACCCTAACCCTAACCCTAACCCTAACCCTAACCCTAACCCTAACCCTAACCCTAACCCTAACCCTAACCCTAACCCTAACCCTAACCCTAACCCTAACCCTAACCCTAACCCTAACCCTAACCCTAACCCTAACCCTAACCCTAACCCTAACCCTAACCCTAACCCTAACCCTAACCCTAACCCTAACCCTAACCCTAACCCTAACCCTAACCCTAACCCTAACCCTAACCCTAACCCTAACCCTAACCCTAACCCTAACCCTAACCCTAACCCTAACCCTAACCCTAACCCTAACCCTAACCCTAACCCTAACCCTAACCCTAACCCTAACCCTAACCCTAACCCTAACCCTAACCCTAACCCTAACCCTAACCCTAACCCTAACCCTAACCCTAACCCTAACCCTAACCCTAACCCTAACCCTAACCCTAACCCTAACCCTAACCCTAACCCTAACCCTAACCCTAACCCTAACCCTAACCCTAACCCTAACCCTAACCCTAACCCTAACCCTAACCCTAACCCTAACCCTAACCCTAACCCTAACCCTAACCCTAACCCTAACCCTAACCCTAACCCTAACCCTAACCCTAACCCTAACCCTAACCCTAACCCTAACCCTAACCCTAACCCTAACCCTAACCCTAACCCTAACCCTAACCCTAACCCTAACCCTAACCCTAACCCTAACCCTAACCCTAACCCTAACCCTAACCCTAACCCTAACCCTAACCCTAACCCTAACCCTAACCCTAACCCTAACCCTAACCCTAACCCTAACCCTAACCCTAACCCTAACCCTAACCCTAACCCTAACCCTAACCCTAACCCTAACCCTAACCCTAACCCTAACCCTAACCCTAACCCTAACCCTAACCCTAACCCTAACCCTAACCCTAACCCTAAC
>NW_026708214.1:0-82500 GCF_902713425.1 Acipenser ruthenus | reverse complement strand
CCTGCACGGCGGTTAGCCCTGGTCCCGCGTCCCGTGTGAACAGCGATGAATGAATTCATTCAATGCACTTTCCCCCCCGGGTGCACGAGTGTTATGAAGCCGGGCTATCGTTCCCCGAGCTCGGCTGAACACTTGCGGCGGTTAGCCCTGGTCCCGCGTCCCGGGTCTACAGCGATGAATGAATTCATTCAATGCACGCCCCCCCCCCCGGGTGCACGAGTGTTATGAAGCCGGGCTATCGTTCCCCGAGCTCGGCTGAACACTTGCGGCGTCCCCCGGGGGACCTGCACGGCGGTTAGCCCTGGTCCCGCGTCCCGTGTGAACAGCGATGAATGAATTCATTCAATGCACTTTCCCCCCCGGGTGCACGAGTGTTATGAAGCCGGGCTATCGTTCCCCGAGCTCGGCTGAACACTTGCGGCGGTTAGCCCTGGTCCCGCGTCCCGGGTCTACAGCGATGAATGAATTCATTCAATGCACGCCCCCCCCCCGGGTGCACGAGTGTTATGGGTCCCGGCTGGAGATCCGCGAGCTCGGCTGAACACTTGCGGCGTCCCCCGGGGGACCTGCACGGCGGTTAGCCCTGGTCCCGCGTCCCGGGTCTACAGCGATGAATGAATTCATTCAATGCACGCCCCCCCCCCGGGTGCACGAGTGTTATGAAGCCGGGCTATCGTTCCCCGAGCTCGGCTGAACACTTGCGGCGTCCCCCGGGGGACCTGCACGGCGGTTAGCCCTGGTCCCGCGTCCCGTGTGAACAGCGATGAATGAATTCATTCAATGCACGCCCCCCCCCGGGTGCACGAGTGTTATGGGTCCCGGCTGGAGATCCGCGAGCTCGGCTGAACACCTGCGCAAGCGCCGCTGCGGAGACCCGTTAGAAGCAGCCCCGAAGGCCAGCGAAAATAGCCGAGAGTTAAGCCCCTCCCCGCCGTGGCTTCGTCAGCCACTCGCCGCTTCAAGAGGGACGGGCCTCTGGTCATGTCATGTCATAAATCACATGACCAGAGGCCCGCCCATCCTGACGTTGCGGAAGTTTGCCGAAGACACAGCGGGGAGAGGCTTAACTCTCGGCTATTTTCGGACCCGGCGAGAAGGCAGCAGGACGCTCTATTCACGGCTAACTCCCCGCGGTCCCCTCTGACCGATCGGAGCCGGTTTAGCGCTCCAGGCAGTCGGATACTTTAGCGCCTCAGCAGCGGGGGCGACGACCTCTAACATTCCCCGGGGAGCTGCCCGAGTGTAAGGCCGGGACCCCCGTCTGCTGGGGGAAAAAAATACCTGCACGTCCCCCCCCGTGTGCACGGGTGTTATGAGCTCGGGCTGAACACTTGCTCGTCCCCCCCGCCCCCGGGGAGCTGCACGGCGGAACAGCGATGAATGAATTCATTAAATGCACTTTCCCCCCGGGTGCACGAGTGTTATGGGTCCCGGCTATCGTTCCCCGAGCTCGGCTGAACACTTGCGGCGTCCCCCGGGGGACCTGCACGGCGGTTAGCCCTGGTCCCGCGTCCCGTGTGAACAGCGATGAATGAATTCATTCAATGCACTTTCCCCCCCGGGTGCACGAGTGTTATGGGTCCCGGCTATCGTTCCCCGAGCTCGGCTGAACACTTGCGGCGGTTAGCCCTGGTCCCGCGTCCCGGGTCTACAGCGATGAATGAATTCATTCAATGCACGCCCCCCCCCCGGGTGCACGAGTGTTATGGGTCCCGGCTGGAGATCCGCGAGCTCGGCTGAACACTTGCGGCGTCCCCCGGGGGACCTGCACGGCGGTTAGCCCTGGTCCCGCGTCCCGTGTGAACAGCGATGAATGAATTCATTCAATGCACTTTCCCCCCCGGGTGCACGAGTGTTATGAAGCCGGGCTATCGTTCCCCGAGCTCGGCTGAACACTTGCGGCGGTTAGCCCTGGTCCCGCGTCCCGGGTCTACAGCGATGAATGAATTCATTCAATGCACGCCCCCCCCCCGGGTGCACGAGTGTTATGAAGCCGGGCTATCGTTCCCCGAGCTCGGCTGAACACTTGCGGCGTCCCCCGGGGGACCTGCACGGCGGTTAGCCCTGGTCCCGCGTCCCGTGTGAACAGCGATGAATGAATTCATTCAATGCACTTTCCCCCCCGGGTGCACGAGTGTTATGAAGCCGGGCTATCGTTCCCCGAGCTCGGCTGAACACTTGCGGCGGTTAGCCCTGGTCCCGCGTCCCGGGTCTACAGCGATGAATGAATTCATTCAATGCACGCCCCCCCCCCGGGTGCACGAGTGTTATGGGTCCCGGCTGGAGATCCGCGAGCTCGGCTGAACACTTGCGGCGTCCCCCGGGGGACCTGCACGGCGGTTAGCCCTGGTCCCGCGTCCCGGGTCTACAGCGATGAATGAATTCATTCAATGCACGCCCCCCCCCCCGGGTGCACGAGTGTTATGAAGCCGGGCTATCGTTCCCCGAGCTCGGCTGAACACTTGCGGCGTCCCCCGGGGGACCTGCACGGCGGTTAGCCCTGGTCCCGCGTCCCGTGTGAACAGCGATGAATGAATTCATTCAATGCACGCCCCCCCCCGGGTGCACGAGTGTTATGGGTCCCGGCTGGAGATCCGCGAGCTCGGCTGAACACCTGCGCAAGCGCCGCTGCGGAGACCCGTTAGAAGCAGCCCCGAAGGCCAGCGAAAATAGCCGAGAGTTAAGCCCCTCCCCGCCGTGGCTTCGTCAGCCACTCGCCGCTTCAAGAGGGACGGGCCTCTGGTCATGTCATGTCATAAATCACATGACCAGAGGCCCGCCCATCCTGACGTTGCGGAAGTTTGCCGAAGACACAGCGGGGAGAGGCTTAACTCTCGGCTATTTTCGGACCCGGCGAGAAGGCAGCAGGACGCTCTATTCACGGCTAACTCCCCGCGGTCCCCTCTGACCGATCGGAGCCGGTTTAGCGCTCCAGGCAGTCGGATACTTTAGCGCCTCAGCAGCGGGGGCGACGACCTCTAACATTCCCCGGGGAGCTGCCCGAGTGTAAGGCCGGGACCCCCGTCTGCTGGGGGAAAAAAATACCTGCACGTCCCCCCCCGTGTGCACGGGTGTTATGAGCTCGGGCTGAACACTTGCTCGTCCCCCCCCGCCCCCGGGGAGCTGCACGGCGGAACAGCGATGAATGAATTCATTAAATGCACTTTCCCCCCGGGTGCACGAGTGTTATGGGTCCCGGCTATCGTTCCCCGAGCTCGGCTGAACACTTGCGGCGTCCCCCGGGGGACCTGCACGGCGGTTAGCCCTGGTCCCGCGTCCCGTGTGAACAGCGATGAATGAATTCATTCAATGCACTTTCCCCCCCGGGTGCACGAGTGTTATGGGTCCCGGCTATCGTTCCCCGAGCTCGGCTGAACACTTGCGGCGGTTAGCCCTGGTCCCGCGTCCCGGGTCTACAGCGATGAATGAATTCATTCAATGCACGCCCCCCCCCCGGGTGCACGAGTGTTATGGGTCCCGGCTGGAGATCCGCGAGCTCGGCTGAACACTTGCGGCGTCCCCCGGGGGACCTGCACGGCGGTTAGCCCTGGTCCCGCGTCCCGTGTGAACAGCGATGAATGAATTCATTCAATGCACTTTCCCCCCCGGGTGCACGAGTGTTATGAAGCCGGGCTATCGTTCCCCGAGCTCGGCTGAACACTTGCGGCGGTTAGCCCTGGTCCCGCGTCCCGGGTCTACAGCGATGAATGAATTCATTCAATGCACGCCCCCCCCCCGGGTGCACGAGTGTTATGAAGCCGGGCTATCGTTCCCCGAGCTCGGCTGAACACTTGCGGCGTCCCCCGGGGGACCTGCACGGCGGTTAGCCCTGGTCCCGCGTCCCGTGTGAACAGCGATGAATGAATTCATTCAATGCACTTTCCCCCCCGGGTGCACGAGTGTTATGAAGCCGGGCTATCGTTCCCCGAGCTCGGCTGAACACTTGCGGCGGTTAGCCCTGGTCCCGCGTCCCGGGTCTACAGCGATGAATGAATTCATTCAATGCACGCCCCCCCCCCGGGTGCACGAGTGTTATGGGTCCCGGCTGGAGATCCGCGAGCTCGGCTGAACACTTGCGGCGTCCCCCGGGGGACCTGCACGGCGGTTAGCCCTGGTCCCGCGTCCCGGGTCTACAGCGATGAATGAATTCATTCAATGCACGCCCCCCCCCCGGGTGCACGAGTGTTATGAAGCCGGGCTATCGTTCCCCGAGCTCGGCTGAACACTTGCGGCGTCCCCCGGGGGACCTGCACGGCGGTTAGCCCTGGTCCCGCGTCCCGTGTGAACAGCGATGAATGAATTCATTCAATGCACTTTCCCCCCCGGGTGCACGAGTGTTATGGGTCCCGGCTGGAGATCCGCGAGCTCGGCTGAACACTTGCGGCGTCCCCCGGGGGACCTGCACGGCGGTTAGCCCTGGTCCCGCGTCCCGGGTCTACAGCGATGAATGAATTCATTCAATGCACGCCCCCCCCCCGGGTGCACGAGTGTTATGGGTCCCGGCTGGAGATCCGCGAGCTCGGGCTGAACACTTGCTCGTCCCCTGCAGTGTTTTTAGAAGAATTCCCGCAGAAATCGGATTTTTTTGAGCAATTCAAATAAGAGTAACAGCATTTGCATCCCCGGTGTCATAAATATTTTCCACCAGTAGATGGCAGCAGCCCCTAGAATTGGAGTCGGCAACCATTCAAATACTTGAAAAAGTACATTTTAATGAGTTTTTAAGCCAATTTTGGCAGGCTCTCAAAGAATCAGCGAATGTGGTAGGGGGCTGAAAATTGCTACAGAGTACCTGTAGGACATGCAGATAAGTGGTGGAAAAGCACAGGTTGCTGGGCCTTTCGGTTCCGACGCTGCCCCTGTCCTTAAATGCCACTTCTAAGTGCACTGCAGGCCCCTTGAAAAAGTACATTTGGAAGGATTTTGAAGCGATGCAAGCAGGTAGAAACACCATTCCAAGGGCTGTAGTATCAGACTAACAGCCTGTAACTGAGCCCAGGGTTTTTAGAGCGATTCCTACAAAATTCAGCTTTTTTCCCATTCAACTAAGGCGACCGCTGCTTTAAGCCTATGGGTCATTTGTAACAATTTTGGCAGGCTCTCAAAGAATCAGCGAATGTGGTAGGTGGCTGAAAATTGCCACAGAGTACCTGTAGGACATGCAGATAAGTGGTGGAAAAGCACAGGTTGCTGGGCCTTTCGGTTCCGACGCTGCCCCTGTCCTTAAATGCCACTTCTAAGTGCACTGCAGGCCCCTTGAAAAAGTACATTTGGAAGGATTTTGAAGCGATGCAAGCAGGTAGAAACACCATTCCAAGGGCTGTAGTATCAGACTAACAGCCTGTAACTGAGCCCATGGTTTTTAGAGCGATTCCTACAAAATTCAGCTTTTTTCCGTTTCTGTTTTTTACGTTTTCTGGTGAAAACGCCTATACGTTTCAATGGGAATCACATTAAAATTAATATTTCAATAACCCCTGGAGCTACCACCTCATACGAGGTATCGTTGGATAGGTATGATTGCAAGCTACAAAACAACACCGCACTCGAGTTTTTATTCGACTGCTACACTAAATAACGACCTTAAATAGGTTTCGTTTACATTTGGCGAAAAAACGTCCCGTTCAGGTTTTTTTTTTTTTTTTTTTTTTTAATATTTAAATAACCACAGGTGGTATCAATTGAATCAAGGTATGCCTGTAAAGGTATTACTGCGAGCTACAAAACAAGACCTTTAGCACGGAAACGAGTGTGACCCTAACCCTAACCCTGAGTCACACTAGTTTTGATGGGCCACAGATGGAGCTGCGTGCCTGCAACGGAGAGTGGGAGAGCTGGAGAGTGGGAGAGCTGGAGAGTGGGAGAGCTTGGGAGTGGAACGGCACTTGCATCCCAGTCGGATGCTGGGCTTTGGGACGCTCCATCCTTTTCACCGGCCATGGATGCGGCCAGGGCAGGGGGATGGATGCCTGGGACACAAGCCCAGTGCGGGGAGCTGCACGGCGGTTCGCCGGTGCCCCGCGTCCCAGGTGAACAGCGATTAATGAATTAATTAAATGCACGTCCCCCCCGGGTGCACGAGTGTTCTGAGGCCGGGTTGCAGTTCCGCGAGCTCGGGCGTGGGACGGCACTTGCATCCCAGTCGGATGCTGGGCTTTGGGACGCTCCATCCTTTTCACCGGCCATGGATGCGGCCAGGGCAGGGGGATGGATGCCTGGGACACAAGCCCAGTGCGGGGAGCTGCACGGCGGTTCGCCGGTGCCCCGCGTCCCAGGTGAACAGCGATTAATGAATTAATTAAATGCACGTCCCCCCCGGGTGCACGAGTGTTCTGAGGCCGGGTTGCAGTTCCGCGAGCTCGGGCGTGGGACGGCACTTGCATCCCAGTCGGATGCTGGGCTTTGGGACGCTCCATCCTTTTCACCGGCCATGGATGCGGCCAGGGCAGGGGGATGGATGCCTGGGACACAAGCCCAGTGCGGGGACCTGCACTGCGGTTAGCCCTGGTCCCGCGTCCCGTGTGAACAGCGATGAATGAATTCATTCAATGCACGCCCCCCCCCCCGGGTGCACGAGTGTTATGAAGCCGGGCTATCGTTCCCCGAGCTCGGCTGAACACTTGCGGCGTCCCCCGGGGGACCTGCACGGCGGTTAGCCCTGGTCCCGCGTCCCGTGTGAACAGCGATGAATGAATTCATTCAATGCACTTTCCCCCCCGGGTGCACGAGTGTTATGAAGCCGGGCTATCGTTCCCCGAGCTCGGCTGAACACTTGCGGCGGTTAGCCCTGGTCCCGCGTCCCGGGTCTACAGCGATGAATGAATTCATTCAATGCACGCCCCCCCCCCCGGGTGCACGAGTGTTATGAAGCCGGGCTATCGTTCCCCGAGCTCGGCTGAACACTTGCGGCGTCCCCCGGGGGACCTGCACGGCGGTTAGCCCTGGTCCCGCGTCCCGTGTGAACAGCGATGAATGAATTCATTCAATGCACTTTCCCCCCCGGGTGCACGAGTGTTATGAAGCCGGGCTATCGTTCCCCGAGCTCGGCTGAACACTTGCGGCGGTTAGCCCTGGTCCCGCGTCCCGGGTCTACAGCGATGAATGAATTCATTCAATGCACGCCCCCCCCCCGGGTGCACGAGTGTTATGAAGCCGGGCTATCGTTCCCCGAGCTCGGCTGAACACTTGCGGCGTCCCCCGGGGGACCTGCACGGCGGTTAGCCCTGGTCCCGCGTCCCGTGTGAACAGCGATGAATGAATTCATTCAATGCACTTTCCCCCCCGGGTGCACGAGTGTTATGAAGCCGGGCTATCGTTCCCCGAGCTCGGCTGAACACTTGCGGCGGTTAGCCCTGGTCCCGCGTCCCGGGTCTACAGCGATGAATGAATTCATTCAATGCACGCCCCCCCCCCGGGTGCACGAGTGTTATGGGTCCCGGCTGGAGATCCGCGAGCTCGGCTGAACACTTGCGGCGTCCCCCGGGGGACCTGCACGGCGGTTAGCCCTGGTCCCGCGTCCCGGGTCTACAGCGATGAATGAATTCATTCAATGCACGCCCCCCCCCCGGGTGCACGAGTGTTATGAAGCCGGGCTATCGTTCCCCGAGCTCGGCTGAACACTTGCGGCGTCCCCCGGGGGACCTGCACGGCGGTTAGCCCTGGTCCCGCGTCCCGTGTGAACAGCGATGAATGAATTCATTCAATGCACGCCCCCCCCCGGGTGCACGAGTGTTATGGGTCCCGGCTGGAGATCCGCGAGCTCGGCTGAACACCTGCGCAAGCGCCGCTGCGGAGACCCGTTAGAAGCAGCCCCGAAGGCCAGCGAAAATAGCCGAGAGTTAAGCCCCTCCCCGCCGTGGCTTCGTCAGCCACTCGCCGCTTCAAGAGGGACGGGCCTCTGGTCATGTCATGTCATAAATCACATGACCAGAGGCCCGCCCATCCTGACGTTGCGGAAGTTTGCCGAAGACACAGCGGGGAGAGGCTTAACTCTCGGCTATTTTCGGACCCGGCGAGAAGGCAGCAGGACGCTCTATTCACGGCTAACTCCCCGCGGTCCCCTCTGACCGATCGGAGCCGGTTTAGCGCTCCAGGCAGTCGGATACTTTAGCGCCTCAGCAGCGGGGGCGACGACCTCTAACATTCCCCGGGGAGCTGCCCGAGTGTAAGGCCGGGACCCCCGTCTGCTGGGGGAAAAAAATACCTGCACGTCCCCCCCCGTGTGCACGGGTGTTATGAGCTCGGGCTGAACACTTGCTCGTCCCCCCCGCCCCCGGGGAGCTGCACGGCGGAACAGCGATGAATGAATTCATTAAATGCACTTTCCCCCCGGGTGCACGAGTGTTATGGGTCCCGGCTATCGTTCCCCGAGCTCGGCTGAACACTTGCGGCGTCCCCCGGGGGACCTGCACGGCGGTTAGCCCTGGTCCCGCGTCCCGTGTGAACAGCGATGAATGAATTCATTCAATGCACTTTCCCCCCCGGGTGCACGAGTGTTATGGGTCCCGGCTATCGTTCCCCGAGCTCGGCTGAACACTTGCGGCGGTTAGCCCTGGTCCCGCGTCCCGGGTCTACAGCGATGAATGAATTCATTCAATGCACGCCCCCCCCCCGGGTGCACGAGTGTTATGGGTCCCGGCTGGAGATCCGCGAGCTCGGCTGAACACTTGCGGCGTCCCCCGGGGGACCTGCACGGCGGTTAGCCCTGGTCCCGCGTCCCGTGTGAACAGCGATGAATGAATTCATTCAATGCACTTTCCCCCCCGGGTGCACGAGTGTTATGAAGCCGGGCTATCGTTCCCCGAGCTCGGCTGAACACTTGCGGCGGTTAGCCCTGGTCCCGCGTCCCGGGTCTACAGCGATGAATGAATTCATTCAATGCACGCCCCCCCCCCGGGTGCACGAGTGTTATGAAGCCGGGCTATCGTTCCCCGAGCTCGGCTGAACACTTGCGGCGTCCCCCGGGGGACCTGCACGGCGGTTAGCCCTGGTCCCGCGTCCCGTGTGAACAGCGATGAATGAATTCATTCAATGCACTTTCCCCCCCGGGTGCACGAGTGTTATGAAGCCGGGCTATCGTTCCCCGAGCTCGGCTGAACACTTGCGGCGGTTAGCCCTGGTCCCGCGTCCCGGGTCTACAGCGATGAATGAATTCATTCAATGCACGCCCCCCCCCCGGGTGCACGAGTGTTATGAAGCCGGGCTATCGTTCCCCGAGCTCGGCTGAACACTTGCGGCGTCCCCCGGGGGACCTGCACGGCGGTTAGCCCTGGTCCCGCGTCCCGTGTGAACAGCGATGAATGAATTCATTCAATGCACTTTCCCCCCCGGGTGCACGAGTGTTATGAAGCCGGGCTATCGTTCCCCGAGCTCGGCTGAACACTTGCGGCGGTTAGCCCTGGTCCCGCGTCCCGGGTCTACAGCGATGAATGAATTCATTCAATGCACGCCCCCCCCCCGGGTGCACGAGTGTTATGGGTCCCGGCTGGAGATCCGCGAGCTCGGCTGAACACTTGCGGCGTCCCCCGGGGGACCTGCACGGCGGTTAGCCCTGGTCCCGCGTCCCGGGTCTACAGCGATGAATGAATTCATTCAATGCACGCCCCCCCCCCGGGTGCACGAGTGTTATGAAGCCGGGCTATCGTTCCCCGAGCTCGGCTGAACACTTGCGGCGTCCCCCGGGGGACCTGCACGGCGGTTAGCCCTGGTCCCGCGTCCCGTGTGAACAGCGATGAATGAATTCATTCAATGCACGCCCCCCCCCGGGTGCACGAGTGTTATGGGTCCCGGCTGGAGATCCGCGAGCTCGGCTGAACACCTGCGCAAGCGCCGCTGCGGAGACCCGTTAGAAGCAGCCCCGAAGGCCAGCGAAAATAGCCGAGAGTTAAGCCCCTCCCCGCCGTGGCTTCGTCAGCCACTCGCCGCTTCAAGAGGGACGGGCCTCTGGTCATGTCATGTCATAAATCACATGACCAGAGGCCCGCCCATCCTGACGTTGCGGAAGTTTGCCGAAGACACAGCGGGGAGAGGCTTAACTCTCGGCTATTTTCGGACCCGGCGAGAAGGCAGCAGGACGCTCTATTCACGGCTAACTCCCCGCGGTCCCCTCTGACCGATCGGAGCCGGTTTAGCGCTCCAGGCAGTCGGATACTTTAGCGCCTCAGCAGCGGGGGCGACGACCTCTAACATTCCCCGGGGAGCTGCCCGAGTGTAAGGCCGGGACCCCCGTCTGCTGGGGGAAAAAAATACCTGCACGTCCCCCCCCGTGTGCACGGGTGTTATGAGCTCGGGCTGAACACTTGCTCGTCCCCCCCGCCCCCGGGGAGCTGCACGGCGGAACAGCGATGAATGAATTCATTAAATGCACTTTCCCCCCGGGTGCACGAGTGTTATGGGTCCCGGCTATCGTTCCCCGAGCTCGGCTGAACACTTGCGGCGTCCCCCGGGGGACCTGCACGGCGGTTAGCCCTGGTCCCGCGTCCCGTGTGAACAGCGATGAATGAATTCATTCAATGCACTTTCCCCCCCGGGTGCACGAGTGTTATGGGTCCCGGCTATCGTTCCCCGAGCTCGGCTGAACACTTGCGGCGGTTAGCCCTGGTCCCGCGTCCCGGGTCTACAGCGATGAATGAATTCATTCAATGCACGCCCCCCCCCCGGGTGCACGAGTGTTATGGGTCCCGGCTGGAGATCCGCGAGCTCGGCTGAACACTTGCGGCGTCCCCCGGGGGACCTGCACGGCGGTTAGCCCTGGTCCCGCGTCCCGTGTGAACAGCGATGAATGAATTCATTCAATGCACTTTCCCCCCCGGGTGCACGAGTGTTATGAAGCCGGGCTATCGTTCCCCGAGCTCGGCTGAACACTTGCGGCGGTTAGCCCTGGTCCCGCGTCCCGGGTCTACAGCGATGAATGAATTCATTCAATGCACGCCCCCCCCCCGGGTGCACGAGTGTTATGAAGCCGGGCTATCGTTCCCCGAGCTCGGCTGAACACTTGCGGCGTCCCCCGGGGGACCTGCACGGCGGTTAGCCCTGGTCCCGCGTCCCGTGTGAACAGCGATGAATGAATTCATTCAATGCACTTTCCCCCCCGGGTGCACGAGTGTTATGAAGCCGGGCTATCGTTCCCCGAGCTCGGCTGAACACTTGCGGCGGTTAGCCCTGGTCCCGCGTCCCGGGTCTACAGCGATGAATGAATTCATTCAATGCACGCCCCCCCCCCGGGTGCACGAGTGTTATGAAGCCGGGCTATCGTTCCCCGAGCTCGGCTGAACACTTGCGGCGTCCCCCGGGGGACCTGCACGGCGGTTAGCCCTGGTCCCGCGTCCCGTGTGAACAGCGATGAATGAATTCATTCAATGCACTTTCCCCCCCGGGTGCACGAGTGTTATGAAGCCGGGCTATCGTTCCCCGAGCTCGGCTGAACACTTGCGGCGGTTAGCCCTGGTCCCGCGTCCCGGGTCTACAGCGATGAATGAATTCATTCAATGCACGCCCCCCCCCCGGGTGCACGAGTGTTATGGGTCCCGGCTGGAGATCCGCGAGCTCGGCTGAACACTTGCGGCGTCCCCCGGGGGACCTGCACGGCGGTTAGCCCTGGTCCCGCGTCCCGGGTCTACAGCGATGAATGAATTCATTCAATGCACGCCCCCCCCCCGGGTGCACGAGTGTTATGAAGCCGGGCTATCGTTCCCCGAGCTCGGCTGAACACTTGCGGCGTCCCCCGGGGGACCTGCACGGCGGTTAGCCCTGGTCCCGCGTCCCGTGTGAACAGCGATGAATGAATTCATTCAATGCACGCCCCCCCCCGGGTGCACGAGTGTTATGAAGCCGGGCTATCGTTCCCCGAGCTCGGCTGAACACCTGCGCAAGCGCCGCTGCGGAGACCCGTTAGAAGCAGCCCCGAAGGCCAGCGAAAATAGCCGAGAGTTAAGCCCCTCCCCGCCGTGGCTTCGTCAGCCACTCGCCGCTTCAAGAGGGACGGGCCTCTGGTCATGTCATGTCATAAATCACATGACCAGAGGCCCGCCCATCCTGACGTTGCGGAAGTTTGCCGAAGACACAGCGGGGAGAGGCTTAACTCTCGGCTATTTTCGGACCCGGCGAGAAGGCAGCAGGACGCTCTATTCACGGCTAACTCCCCGCGGTCCCCTCTGACCGATCGGAGCCGGTTTAGCGCTCCAGGCAGTCGGATACTTTAGCGCCTCAGCAGCGGGGGCGACGACCTCTAACATTCCCCGGGGAGCTGCCCGAGTGTAAGGCCGGGACCCCCGTCTGCTGGGGGAAAAAAATACCTGCACGTCCCCCCCCGTGTGCACGGGTGTTATGAGCTCGGGCTGAACACTTGCTCGTCCCCCCCGCCCCCGGGGAGCTGCACGGCGGAACAGCGATGAATGAATTCATTAAATGCACTTTCCCCCCGGGTGCACGAGTGTTATGGGTCCCGGCTATCGTTCCCCGAGCTCGGCTGAACACTTGCGGCGTCCCCCGGGGGACCTGCACGGCGGTTAGCCCTGGTCCCGCGTCCCGTGTGAACAGCGATGAATGAATTCATTCAATGCACTTTCCCCCCCGGGTGCACGAGTGTTATGGGTCCCGGCTATCGTTCCCCGAGCTCGGCTGAACACTTGCGGCGGTTAGCCCTGGTCCCGCGTCCCGGGTCTACAGCGATGAATGAATTCATTCAATGCACGCCCCCCCCCCGGGTGCACGAGTGTTATGGGTCCCGGCTGGAGATCCGCGAGCTCGGCTGAACACTTGCGGCGTCCCCCGGGGGACCTGCACGGCGGTTAGCCCTGGTCCCGCGTCCCGTGTGAACAGCGATGAATGAATTCATTCAATGCACTTTCCCCCCCGGGTGCACGAGTGTTATGAAGCCGGGCTATCGTTCCCCGAGCTCGGCTGAACACTTGCGGCGGTTAGCCCTGGTCCCGCGTCCCGGGTCTACAGCGATGAATGAATTCATTCAATGCACGCCCCCCCCCCGGGTGCACGAGTGTTATGAAGCCGGGCTATCGTTCCCCGAGCTCGGCTGAACACTTGCGGCGTCCCCCGGGGGACCTGCACGGCGGTTAGCCCTGGTCCCGCGTCCCGTGTGAACAGCGATGAATGAATTCATTCAATGCACTTTCCCCCCCGGGTGCACGAGTGTTATGAAGCCGGGCTATCGTTCCCCGAGCTCGGCTGAACACTTGCGGCGGTTAGCCCTGGTCCCGCGTCCCGGGTCTACAGCGATGAATGAATTCATTCAATGCACGCCCCCCCCCCCGGGTGCACGAGTGTTATGGGTCCCGGCTGGAGATCCGCGAGCTCGGCTGAACACTTGCGGCGTCCCCCGGGGGACCTGCACGGCGGTTAGCCCTGGTCCCGCGTCCCGGGTCTACAGCGATGAATGAATTCATTCAATGCACGCCCCCCCCCCGGGTGCACGAGTGTTATGAAGCCGGGCTATCGTTCCCCGAGCTCGGCTGAACACTTGCGGCGTCCCCCGGGGGACCTGCACGGCGGTTAGCCCTGGTCCCGCGTCCCGTGTGAACAGCGATGAATGAATTCATTCAATGCACTTTCCCCCCCGGGTGCACGAGTGTTATGGGTCCCGGCTGGAGATCCGCGAGCTCGGCTGAACACTTGCGGCGTCCCCCGGGGGACCTGCACGGCGGTTAGCCCTGGTCCCGCGTCCCGGGTCTACAGCGATGAATGAATTCATTCAATGCACGCCCCCCCCCCGGGTGCACGAGTGTTATGGGTCCCGGCTGGAGATCCGCGAGCTCGGGCTGAACACTTGCTCGTCCCCTGCAGTGTTTTTAGAAGAATTCCCGCAGAAATCGGATTTTTTTGAGCAATTCAAATAAGAGTAACAGCATTTGCATCCCCGGTGTCATAAATATTTTCCACCAGTAGATGGCAGCAGCCCCTAGAATTGGAGTCGGCAACCATTCAAATACTTGAAAAAGTACATTTTAATGAGTTTTTAAGCCAATTTTGGCAGGCTCTCAAAGAATCAGCGAATGTGGTAGGGGGCTGAAAATTGCTACAGAGTACCTGTAGGACATGCAGATAAGTGGTGGAAAAGCACAGGTTGCTGGGCCTTTCGGTTCCGACGCTGCCCCTGTCCTTAAATGCCACTTCTAAGTGCACTGCAGGCCCCTTGAAAAAGTACATTTGGAAGGATTTTGAAGCGATGCAAGCAGGTAGAAACACCATTCCAAGGGCTGTAGTATCAGACTAACAGCCTGTAACTGAGCCCAGGGTTTTTAGAGCGATTCCTACAAAATTCAGCTTTTTTCCCATTCAACTAAGGCGACCGCTGCTTTAAGCCTATGGGTCATTTGTAACAATTTTGGCAGGCTCTCAAAGAATCAGCGAATGTGGTAGGTGGCTGAAAATTGCCACAGAGTACCTGTAGGACATGCAGATAAGTGGTGGAAAAGCACAGGTTGCTGGGCCTTTCGGTTCCGACGCTGCCCCTGTCCTTAAATGCCACTTCTAAGTGCACTGCAGGCCCCTTGAAAAAGTACATTTGGAAGGATTTTGAAGCGATGCAAGCAGGTAGAAACACCATTCCAAGGGCTGTAGTATCAGACTAACAGCCTGTAACTGAGCCCAGGGTTTTTAGAGCGATTCCTACAAAATTCAGCTTTTTTCCGTTTCTGTTTTTTACGTTTTCTGGTGAAAACGCCTATACGTTTCAATGGGAATCACATTAAAATTAATATTTCAATAACCCCTGGAGCTACCACCTCATACGAGGTATCGTTGGATAGGTATGATTGCAAGCTACAAAACAACACCGCACTCGAGTTTTTATTCGACTGCTACACTAAATAACGACCTTAAATAGGTTTCGTTTACATTTGGCGAAAAAACGTCCCGTTCAGGTTTTTTTTTTTTTTTTTTTTTTTAATATTTAAATAACCACAGGTGGTATCAATTGAATCAAGGTATGCCTGTAAAGGTATTACTGCGAGCTACAAAACAAGACCTTTAGCACGGAAACGAGTGTGACCCTAACCCTAACCCTGAGTCACACTAGTTTTGATGGGCCACAGATGGAGCTGCGTGCCTGCAACGGAGAGTGGGAGAGCTGGAGAGTGGGAGAGCTGGAGAGTGGGAGAGCTTGGGAGTGGAACGGCACTTGCATCCCAGTCGGATGCTGGGCTTTGGGACGCTCCATCCTTTTCACCGGCCATGGATGCGGCCAGGGCAGGGGGATGGATGCCTGGGACACAAGCCCAGTGCGGGGAGCTGCACGGCGGTTCGCCGGTGCCCCGCGTCCCAGGTGAACAGCGATTAATGAATTAATTAAATGCACGTCCCCCCCGGGTGCACGAGTGTTCTGAGGCCGGGTTGCAGTTCCGCGAGCTCGGGCGTGGGACGGCACTTGCATCCCAGTCGGATGCTGGGCTTTGGGACGCTCCATCCTTTTCACCGGCCATGGATGCGGCCAGGGCAGGGGGATGGATGCCTGGGACACAAGCCCAGTGCGGGGAGCTGCACGGCGGTTCGCCGGTGCCCCGCGTCCCAGGTGAACAGCGATTAATGAATTAATTAAATGCACGTCCCCCCCGGGTGCACGAGTGTTCTGAGGCCGGGTTGCAGTTCCGCGAGCTCGGGCGTGGGACGGCACTTGCATCCCAGTCGGATGCTGGGCTTTGGGACGCTCCATCCTTTTCACCGGCCATGGATGCGGCCAGGGCAGGGGGATGGATGCCTGGGACACAAGCCCAGTGCGGGGACCTGCACTGCGGTTAGCCCTGGTCCCGCGTCCCGTGTGAACAGCGATGAATGAATTCATTCAATGCACGCCCCCCCCCCCGGGTGCACGAGTGTTATGAAGCCGGGCTATCGTTCCCCGAGCTCGGCTGAACACTTGCGGCGTCCCCCGGGGGACCTGCACGGCGGTTAGCCCTGGTCCCGCGTCCCGTGTGAACAGCGATGAATGAATTCATTCAATGCACTTTCCCCCCCGGGTGCACGAGTGTTATGAAGCCGGGCTATCGTTCCCCGAGCTCGGCTGAACACTTGCGGCGGTTAGCCCTGGTCCCGCGTCCCGGGTCTACAGCGATGAATGAATTCATTCAATGCACGCCCCCCCCCCGGGTGCACGAGTGTTATGAAGCCGGGCTATCGTTCCCCGAGCTCGGCTGAACACTTGCGGCGTCCCCCGGGGGACCTGCACGGCGGTTAGCCCTGGTCCCGCGTCCCGTGTGAACAGCGATGAATGAATTCATTCAATGCACTTTCCCCCCCGGGTGCACGAGTGTTATGAAGCCGGGCTATCGTTCCCCGAGCTCGGCTGAACACTTGCGGCGGTTAGCCCTGGTCCCGCGTCCCGGGTCTACAGCGATGAATGAATTCATTCAATGCACGCCCCCCCCCCGGGTGCACGAGTGTTATGAAGCCGGGCTATCGTTCCCCGAGCTCGGCTGAACACTTGCGGCGTCCCCCGGGGGACCTGCACGGCGGTTAGCCCTGGTCCCGCGTCCCGTGTGAACAGCGATGAATGAATTCATTCAATGCACTTTCCCCCCCGGGTGCACGAGTGTTATGAAGCCGGGCTATCGTTCCCCGAGCTCGGCTGAACACTTGCGGCGGTTAGCCCTGGTCCCGCGTCCCGGGTCTACAGCGATGAATGAATTCATTCAATGCACGCCCCCCCCCCGGGTGCACGAGTGTTATGGGTCCCGGCTGGAGATCCGCGAGCTCGGCTGAACACTTGCGGCGTCCCCCGGGGGACCTGCACGGCGGTTAGCCCTGGTCCCGCGTCCCGGGTCTACAGCGATGAATGAATTCATTCAATGCACGCCCCCCCCCCGGGTGCACGAGTGTTATGAAGCCGGGCTATCGTTCCCCGAGCTCGGCTGAACACTTGCGGCGTCCCCCGGGGGACCTGCACGGCGGTTAGCCCTGGTCCCGCGTCCCGTGTGAACAGCGATGAATGAATTCATTCAATGCACGCCCCCCCCCGGGTGCACGAGTGTTATGGGTCCCGGCTGGAGATCCGCGAGCTCGGCTGAACACCTGCGCAAGCGCCGCTGCGGAGACCCGTTAGAAGCAGCCCCGAAGGCCAGCGAAAATAGCCGAGAGTTAAGCCCCTCCCCGCCGTGGCTTCGTCAGCCACTCGCCGCTTCAAGAGGGACGGGCCTCTGGTCATGTCATGTCATAAATCACATGACCAGAGGCCCGCCCATCCTGACGTTGCGGAAGTTTGCCGAAGACACAGCGGGGAGAGGCTTAACTCTCGGCTATTTTCGGACCCGGCGAGAAGGCAGCAGGACGCTCTATTCACGGCTAACTCCCCGCGGTCCCCTCTGACCGATCGGAGCCGGTTTAGCGCTCCAGGCAGTCGGATACTTTAGCGCCTCAGCAGCGGGGGCGACGACCTCTAACATTCCCCGGGGAGCTGCCCGAGTGTAAGGCCGGGACCCCCGTCTGCTGGGGGAAAAAAATACCTGCACGTCCCCCCCCGTGTGCACGGGTGTTATGAGCTCGGGCTGAACACTTGCTCGTCCCCCCCGCCCCCGGGGAGCTGCACGGCGGAACAGCGATGAATGAATTCATTAAATGCACTTTCCCCCCGGGTGCACGAGTGTTATGGGTCCCGGCTATCGTTCCCCGAGCTCGGCTGAACACTTGCGGCGTCCCCCGGGGGACCTGCACGGCGGTTAGCCCTGGTCCCGCGTCCCGTGTGAACAGCGATGAATGAATTCATTCAATGCACTTTCCCCCCCGGGTGCACGAGTGTTATGGGTCCCGGCTATCGTTCCCCGAGCTCGGCTGAACACTTGCGGCGGTTAGCCCTGGTCCCGCGTCCCGGGTCTACAGCGATGAATGAATTCATTCAATGCACGCCCCCCCCCCGGGTGCACGAGTGTTATGGGTCCCGGCTGGAGATCCGCGAGCTCGGCTGAACACTTGCGGCGTCCCCCGGGGGACCTGCACGGCGGTTAGCCCTGGTCCCGCGTCCCGTGTGAACAGCGATGAATGAATTCATTCAATGCACTTTCCCCCCCGGGTGCACGAGTGTTATGAAGTTGGGCTATCGTTCCCCGAGCTCGGCTGAACACTTGCGGCGGTTAGCCCTGGTCCCGCGTCCCGGGTCTACAGCGATGAATGAATTCATTCAATGCACGCCCCCCCCCCGGGTGCACGAGTGTTATGAAGCCGGGCTATCGTTCCCCGAGCTCGGCTGAACACTTGCGGCGTCCCCCGGGGGACCTGCACGGCGGTTAGCCCTGGTCCCGCGTCCCGTGTGAACAGCGATGAATGAATTCATTCAATGCACTTTCCCCCCCGGGTGCACGAGTGTTATGAAGCCGGGCTATCGTTCCCCGAGCTCGGCTGAACACTTGCGGCGGTTAGCCCTGGTCCCGCGTCCCGGGTCTACAGCGATGAATGAATTCATTCAATGCACGCCCCCCCCCCGGGTGCACGAGTGTTATGAAGCCGGGCTATCGTTCCCCGAGCTCGGCTGAACACTTGCGGCGTCCCCCGGGGGACCTGCACGGCGGTTAGCCCTGGTCCCGCGTCCCGTGTGAACAGCGATGAATGAATTCATTCAATGCACTTTCCCCCCCGGGTGCACGAGTGTTATGAAGCCGGGCTATCGTTCCCCGAGCTCGGCTGAACACTTGCGGCGGTTAGCCCTGGTCCCGCGTCCCGGGTCTACAGCGATGAATGAATTCATTCAATGCACGCCCCCCCCCCGGGTGCACGAGTGTTATGGGTCCCGGCTGGAGATCCGCGAGCTCGGCTGAACACTTGCGGCGTCCCCCGGGGGACCTGCACGGCGGTTAGCCCTGGTCCCGCGTCCCGGGTCTACAGCGATGAATGAATTCATTCAATGCACGCCCCCCCCCCGGGTGCACGAGTGTTATGAAGCCGGGCTATCGTTCCCCGAGCTCGGCTGAACACTTGCGGCGTCCCCCGGGGGACCTGCACGGCGGTTAGCCCTGGTCCCGCGTCCCGTGTGAACAGCGATGAATGAATTCATTCAATGCACGCCCCCCCCCGGGT
This sequence comes from Acipenser ruthenus, assembly GCF_902713425.1. Classification (NCBI taxonomy): domain Eukaryota; kingdom Metazoa; phylum Chordata; class Actinopteri; order Acipenseriformes; family Acipenseridae; genus Acipenser; species Acipenser ruthenus. The sequence goes on along the minus strand of NW_026708214.1, from coordinate 63,486 downwards.
GCACGAGTGTTATGGGTCCCGGCTGGAGATCCGCGAGCTCGGCTGAACACCTGCGCAAGCGCCGCTGCGGAGACCCGTTAGAAGCAGCCCCGAAGGCCAGCGAAAATAGCCGAGAGTTAAGCCCCTCCCCGCCGTGGCTTCGTCAGCCACTCGCCGCTTCAAGAGGGACGGGCCTCTGGTCATGTCATGTCATAAATCACATGACCAGAGGCCCGCCCATCCTGACGTTGCGGAAGTTTGCCGAAGACACAGCGGGGAGAGGCTTAACTCTCGGCTATTTTCGGACCCGGCGAGAAGGCAGCAGGACGCTCTATTCACGGCTAACTCCCCGCGGTCCCCTCTGACCGATCGGAGCCGGTTTAGCGCTCCAGGCAGTCGGATACTTTAGCGCCTCAGCAGCGGGGGCGACGACCTCTAACATTCCCCGGGGAGCTGCCCGAGTGTAAGGCCGGGACCCCCGTCTGCTGGGGGAAAAAAATACCTGCACGTCCCCCCCCGTGTGCACGGGTGTTATGAGCTCGGGCTGAACACTTGCTCGTCCCCCCCGCCCCCGGGGAGCTGCACGGCGGAACAGCGATGAATGAATTCATTAAATGCACTTTCCCCCCGGGTGCACGAGTGTTATGGGTCCCGGCTATCGTTCCCCGAGCTCGGCTGAACACTTGCGGCGTCCCCCGGGGGACCTGCACGGCGGTTAGCCCTGGTCCCGCGTCCCGTGTGAACAGCGATGAATGAATTCATTCAATGCACTTTCCCCCCCGGGTGCACGAGTGTTATGGGTCCCGGCTATCGTTCCCCGAGCTCGGCTGAACACTTGCGGCGGTTAGCCCTGGTCCCGCGTCCCGGGTCTACAGCGATGAATGAATTCATTCAATGCACGCCCCCCCCCCGGGTGCACGAGTGTTATGGGTCCCGGCTGGAGATCCGCGAGCTCGGCTGAACACTTGCGGCGTCCCCCGGGGGACCTGCACGGCGGTTAGCCCTGGTCCCGCGTCCCGTGTGAACAGCGATGAATGAATTCATTCAATGCACTTTCCCCCCCGGGTGCACGAGTGTTATGAAGCCGGGCTATCGTTCCCCGAGCTCGGCTGAACACTTGCGGCGGTTAGCCCTGGTCCCGCGTCCCGGGTCTACAGCGATGAATGAATTCATTCAATGCACGCCCCCCCCCCGGGTGCACGAGTGTTATGAAGCCGGGCTATCGTTCCCCGAGCTCGGCTGAACACTTGCGGCGTCCCCCGGGGGACCTGCACGGCGGTTAGCCCTGGTCCCGCGTCCCGTGTGAACAGCGATGAATGAATTCATTCAATGCACTTTCCCCCCCGGGTGCACGAGTGTTATGAAGCCGGGCTATCGTTCCCCGAGCTCGGCTGAACACTTGCGGCGGTTAGCCCTGGTCCCGCGTCCCGGGTCTACAGCGATGAATGAATTCATTCAATGCACGCCCCCCCCCCGGGTGCACGAGTGTTATGGGTCCCGGCTGGAGATCCGCGAGCTCGGCTGAACACTTGCGGCGTCCCCCGGGGGACCTGCACGGCGGTTAGCCCTGGTCCCGCGTCCCGGGTCTACAGCGATGAATGAATTCATTCAATGCACGCCCCCCCCCCGGGTGCACGAGTGTTATGAAGCCGGGCTATCGTTCCCCGAGCTCGGCTGAACACTTGCGGCGTCCCCCGGGGGACCTGCACGGCGGTTAGCCCTGGTCCCGCGTCCCGTGTGAACAGCGATGAATGAATTCATTCAATGCACGCCCCCCCCCGGGTGCACGAGTGTTATGGGTCCCGGCTGGAGATCCGCGAGCTCGGCTGAACACCTGCGCAAGCGCCGCTGCGGAGACCCGTTAGAAGCAGCCCCGAAGGCCAGCGAAAATAGCCGAGAGTTAAGCCCCTCCCCGCCGTGGCTTCGTCAGCCACTCGCCGCTTCAAGAGGGACGGGCCTCTGGTCATGTCATGTCATAAATCACATGACCAGAGGCCCGCCCATCCTGACGTTGCGGAAGTTTGCCGAAGACACAGCGGGGAGAGGCTTAACTCTCGGCTATTTTCGGACCCGGCGAGAAGGCAGCAGGACGCTCTATTCACGGCTAACTCCCCGCGGTCCCCTCTGACCGATCGGAGCCGGTTTAGCGCTCCAGGCAGTCGGATACTTTAGCGCCTCAGCAGCGGGGGCGACGACCTCTAACATTCCCCGGGGAGCTGCCCGAGTGTAAGGCCGGGACCCCCGTCTGCTGGGGGAAAAAAATACCTGCACGTCCCCCCCCGTGTGCACGGGTGTTATGAGCTCGGGCTGAACACTTGCTCGTCCCCCCCGCCCCCGGGGAGCTGCACGGCGGAACAGCGATGAATGAATTCATTAAATGCACTTTCCCCCCGGGTGCACGAGTGTTATGGGTCCCGGCTATCGTTCCCCGAGCTCGGCTGAACACTTGCGGCGTCCCCCGGGGGACCTGCACGGCGGTTAGCCCTGGTCCCGCGTCCCGTGTGAACAGCGATGAATGAATTCATTCAATGCACTTTCCCCCCCGGGTGCACGAGTGTTATGGGTCCCGGCTATCGTTCCCCGAGCTCGGCTGAACACTTGCGGCGGTTAGCCCTGGTCCCGCGTCCCGGGTCTACAGCGATGAATGAATTCATTCAATGCACGCCCCCCCCCCGGGTGCACGAGTGTTATGGGTCCCGGCTGGAGATCCGCGAGCTCGGCTGAACACTTGCGGCGTCCCCCGGGGGACCTGCACGGCGGTTAGCCCTGGTCCCGCGTCCCGTGTGAACAGCGATGAATGAATTCATTCAATGCACTTTCCCCCCCGGGTGCACGAGTGTTATGAAGCCGGGCTATCGTTCCCCGAGCTCGGCTGAACACTTGCGGCGGTTAGCCCTGGTCCCGCGTCCCGGGTCTACAGCGATGAATGAATTCATTCAATGCACGCCCCCCCCCCGGGTGCACGAGTGTTATGAAGCCGGGCTATCGTTCCCCGAGCTCGGCTGAACACTTGCGGCGTCCCCCGGGGGACCTGCACGGCGGTTAGCCCTGGTCCCGCGTCCCGTGTGAACAGCGATGAATGAATTCATTCAATGCACTTTCCCCCCCGGGTGCACGAGTGTTATGAAGCCGGGCTATCGTTCCCCGAGCTCGGCTGAACACTTGCGGCGGTTAGCCCTGGTCCCGCGTCCCGGGTCTACAGCGATGAATGAATTCATTCAATGCACGCCCCCCCCCCGGGTGCACGAGTGTTATGGGTCCCGGCTGGAGATCCGCGAGCTCGGCTGAACACTTGCGGCGTCCCCCGGGGGACCTGCACGGCGGTTAGCCCTGGTCCCGCGTCCCGGGTCTACAGCGATGAATGAATTCATTCAATGCACGCCCCCCCCCCGGGTGCACGAGTGTTATGAAGCCGGGCTATCGTTCCCCGAGCTCGGCTGAACACTTGCGGCGTCCCCCGGGGGACCTGCACGGCGGTTAGCCCTGGTCCCGCGTCCCGTGTGAACAGCGATGAATGAATTCATTCAATGCACTTTCCCCCCCGGGTGCACGAGTGTTATGGGTCCCGGCTGGAGATCCGCGAGCTCGGCTGAACACTTGCGGCGTCCCCCGGGGGACCTGCACGGCGGTTAGCCCTGGTCCCGCGTCCCGGGTCTACAGCGATGAATGAATTCATTCAATGCACGCCCCCCCCCCGGGTGCACGAGTGTTATGGGTCCCGGCTGGAGATCCGCGAGCTCGGGCTGAACACTTGCTCGTCCCCTGCAGTGTTTTTAGAAGAATTCCCGCAGAAATCGGATTTTTTTGAGCAATTCAAATAAGAGTAACAGCATTTGCATCCCCGGTGTCATAAATATTTTCCACCAGTAGATGGCAGCAGCCCCTAGAATTGGAGTCGGCAACCATTCAAATACTTGAAAAAGTACATTTTAATGAGTTTTTAAGCCAATTTTGGCAGGCTCTCAAAGAATCAGCGAATGTGGTAGGGGGCTGAAAATTGCTACAGAGTACCTGTAGGACATGCAGATAAGTGGTGGAAAAGCACAGGTTGCTGGGCCTTTCGGTTCCGACGCTGCCCCTGTCCTTAAATGCCACTTCTAAGTGCACTGCAGGCCCCTTGAAAAAGTACATTTGGAAGGATTTTGAAGCGATGCAAGCAGGTAGAAACACCATTCCAAGGGCTGTAGTATCAGACTAACAGCCTGTAACTGAGCCCAGGGTTTTTAGAGCGATTCCTACAAAATTCAGCTTTTTTCCCATTCAACTAAGGCGACCGCTGCTTTAAGCCTATGGGTCATTTGTAACAATTTTGGCAGGCTCTCAAAGAATCAGCGAATGTGGTAGGTGGCTGAAAATTGCCACAGAGTACCTGTAGGACATGCAGATAAGTGGTGGAAAAGCACAGGTTGCTGGGCCTTTCGGTTCCGACGCTGCCCCTGTCCTTAAATGCCACTTCTAAGTGCACTGCAGGCCCCTTGAAAAAGTACATTTGGAAGGATTTTGAAGCGATGCAAGCAGGTAGAAACACCATTCCAAGGGCTGTAGTATCAGACTAACAGCCTGTAACTGAGCCCAGGGTTTTTAGAGCGATTCCTACAAAATTCAGCTTTTTTCCGTTTCTGTTTTTTACGTTTTCTGGTGAAAACGCCTATACGTTTCAATGGGAATCACATTAAAATTAATATTTCAATAACCCCTGGAGCTACCACCTCATACGAGGTATCGTTGGATAGGTATGATTGCAAGCTACAAAACAACACCGCACTCGAGTTTTTATTCGACTGCTACACTAAATAACGACCTTAAATAGGTTTCGTTTACATTTGGCGAAAAAACGTCCCGTTCAGGTTTTTTTTTTTTTTTTTTTTTTTAATATTTAAATAACCACAGGTGGTATCAATTGAATCAAGGTATGCCTGTAAAGGTATTACTGCGAGCTACAAAACAAGACCTTTAGCACGGAAACGAGTGTGACCCTAACCCTAACCCTGAGTCACACTAGTTTTGATGGGCCACAGATGGAGCTGCGTGCCTGCAACGGAGAGTGGGAGAGCTGGAGAGTGGGAGAGCTGGAGAGTGGGAGAGCTTGGGAGTGGAACGGCACTTGCATCCCAGTCGGATGCTGGGCTTTGGGACGCTCCATCCTTTTCACCGGCCATGGATGCGGCCAGGGCAGGGGGATGGATGCCTGGGACACAAGCCCAGTGCGGGGAGCTGCACGGCGGTTCGCCGGTGCCCCGCGTCCCAGGTGAACAGCGATTAATGAATTAATTAAATGCACGTCCCCCCCGGGTGCACGAGTGTTCTGAGGCCGGGTTGCAGTTCCGCGAGCTCGGGCGTGGGACGGCACTTGCATCCCAGTCGGATGCTGGGCTTTGGGACGCTCCATCCTTTTCACCGGCCATGGATGCGGCCAGGGCAGGGGGATGGATGCCTGGGACACAAGCCCAGTGCGGGGAGCTGCACGGCGGTTCGCCGGTGCCCCGCGTCCCAGGTGAACAGCGATTAATGAATTAATTAAATGCACGTCCCCCCCGGGTGCACGAGTGTTCTGAGGCCGGGTTGCAGTTCCGCGAGCTCGGGCGTGGGACGGCACTTGCATCCCAGTCGGATGCTGGGCTTTGGGACGCTCCATCCTTTTCACCGGCCATGGATGCGGCCAGGGCAGGGGGATGGATGCCTGGGACACAAGCCCAGTGCGGGGACCTGCACTGCGGTTAGCCCTGGTCCCGCGTCCCGTGTGAACAGCGATGAATGAATTCATTCAATGCACGCCCCCCCCCCCGGGTGCACGAGTGTTATGAAGCCGGGCTATCGTTCCCCGAGCTCGGCTGAACACTTGCGGCGTCCCCCGGGGGACCTGCACGGCGGTTAGCCCTGGTCCCGCGTCCCGTGTGAACAGCGATGAATGAATTCATTCAATGCACTTTCCCCCCCGGGTGCACGAGTGTTATGAAGCCGGGCTATCGTTCCCCGAGCTCGGCTGAACACTTGCGGCGGTTAGCCCTGGTCCCGGGTCTACAGCGATGAATGAATTCATTCAATGCACGCCCCCCCCCCGGGTGCACGAGTGTTATGAAGCCGGGCTATCGTTCCCCGAGCTCGGCTGAACACTTGCGGCGTCCCCCGGGGGACCTGCACGGCGGTTAGCCCTGGTCCCGCGTCCCGTGTGAACAGCGATGAATGAATTCATTCAATGCACTTTCCCCCCCGGGTGCACGAGTGTTATGAAGCCGGGCTATCGTTCCCCGAGCTCGGCTGAACACTTGCGGCGGTTAGCCCTGGTCCCGCGTCCCGGGTCTACAGCGATGAATGAATTCATTCAATGCACGCCCCCCCCCCGGGTGCACGAGTGTTATGAAGCCGGGCTATCGTTCCCCGAGCTCGGCTGAACACTTGCGGCGTCCCCCGGGGGACCTGCACGGCGGTTAGCCCTGGTCCCGCGTCCCGTGTGAACAGCGATGAATGAATTCATTCAATGCACTTTCCCCCCCGGGTGCACGAGTGTTATGAAGCCGGGCTATCGTTCCCCGAGCTCGGCTGAACACTTGCGGCGGTTAGCCCTGGTCCCGCGTCCCGGGTCTACAGCGATGAATGAATTCATTCAATGCACGCCCCCCCCCCGGGTGCACGAGTGTTATGGGTCCCGGCTGGAGATCCGCGAGCTCGGCTGAACACTTGCGGCGTCCCCCGGGGGACCTGCACGGCGGTTAGCCCTGGTCCCGCGTCCCGGGTCTACAGCGATGAATGAATTCATTCAATGCACGCCCCCCCCCCGGGTGCACGAGTGTTATGAAGCCGGGCTATCGTTCCCCGAGCTCGGCTGAACACTTGCGGCGTCCCCCGGGGGACCTGCACGGCGGTTAGCCCTGGTCCCGCGTCCCGTGTGAACAGCGATGAATGAATTCATTCAATGCACGCCCCCCCCCGGGTGCACGAGTGTTATGGGTCCCGGCTGGAGATCCGCGAGCTCGGCTGAACACCTGCGCAAGCGCCGCTGCGGAGACCCGTTAGAAGCAGCCCCGAAGGCCAGCGAAAATAGCCGAGAGTTAAGCCCCTCCCCGCCGTGGCTTCGTCAGCCACTCGCCGCTTCAAGAGGGACGGGCCTCTGGTCATGTCATGTCATAAATCACATGACCAGAGGCCCGCCCATCCTGACGTTGCGGAAGTTTGCCGAAGACACAGCGGGGAGAGGCTTAACTCTCGGCTATTTTCGGACCCGGCGAGAAGGCAGCAGGACGCTCTATTCACGGCTAACTCCCCGCGGTCCCCTCTGACCGATCGGAGCCGGTTTAGCGCTCCAGGCAGTCGGATACTTTAGCGCCTCAGCAGCGGGGGCGACGACCTCTAACATTCCCCGGGGAGCTGCCCGAGTGTAAGGCCGGGACCCCCGTCTGCTGGGGGAAAAAAATACCTGCACGTCCCCCCCCGTGTGCACGGGTGTTATGAGCTCGGGCTGAACACTTGCTCGTCCCCCCCGCCCCCGGGGAGCTGCACGGCGGAACAGCGATGAATGAATTCATTAAATGCACTTTCCCCCCGGGTGCACGAGTGTTATGGGTCCCGGCTATCGTTCCCCGAGCTCGGCTGAACACTTGCGGCGTCCCCCGGGGGACCTGCACGGCGGTTAGCCCTGGTCCCGCGTCCCGTGTGAACAGCGATGAATGAATTCATTCAATGCACTTTCCCCCCCGGGTGCACGAGTGTTATGGGTCCCGGCTATCGTTCCCCGAGCTCGGCTGAACACTTGCGGCGGTTAGCCCTGGTCCCGCGTCCCGGGTCTACAGCGATGAATGAATTCATTCAATGCACGCCCCCCCCCCGGGTGCACGAGTGTTATGGGTCCCGGCTGGAGATCCGCGAGCTCGGCTGAACACTTGCGGCGTCCCCCGGGGGACCTGCACGGCGGTTAGCCCTGGTCCCGCGTCCCGTGTGAACAGCGATGAATGAATTCATTCAATGCACTTTCCCCCCCGGGTGCACGAGTGTTATGAAGCCGGGCTATCGTTCCCCGAGCTCGGCTGAACACTTGCGGCGGTTAGCCCTGGTCCCGCGTCCCGGGTCTACAGCGATGAATGAATTCATTCAATGCACGCCCCCCCCCCGGGTGCACGAGTGTTATGAAGCCGGGCTATCGTTCCCCGAGCTCGGCTGAACACTTGCGGCGTCCCCCGGGGGACCTGCACGGCGGTTAGCCCTGGTCCCGCGTCCCGTGTGAACAGCGATGAATGAATTCATTCAATGCACTTTCCCCCCCGGGTGCACGAGTGTTATGAAGCCGGGCTATCGTTCCCCGAGCTCGGCTGAACACTTGCGGCGGTTAGCCCTGGTCCCGCGTCCCGGGTCTACAGCGATGAATGAATTCATTCAATGCACGCCCCCCCCCCGGGTGCACGAGTGTTATGAAGCCGGGCTATCGTTCCCCGAGCTCGGCTGAACACTTGCGGCGTCCCCCGGGGGACCTGCACGGCGGTTAGCCCTGGTCCCGCGTCCCGTGTGAACAGCGATGAATGAATTCATTCAATGCACTTTCCCCCCCGGGTGCACGAGTGTTATGAAGCCGGGCTATCGTTCCCCGAGCTCGGCTGAACACTTGCGGCGGTTAGCCCTGGTCCCGCGTCCCGGGTCTACAGCGATGAATGAATTCATTCAATGCACGCCCCCCCCCCGGGTGCACGAGTGTTATGGGTCCCGGCTGGAGATCCGCGAGCTCGGCTGAACACTTGCGGCGTCCCCCGGGGGACCTGCACGGCGGTTAGCCCTGGTCCCGCGTCCCGGGTCTACAGCGATGAATGAATTCATTCAATGCACGCCCCCCCCCCCGGGTGCACGAGTGTTATGAAGCCGGGCTATCGTTCCCCGAGCTCGGCTGAACACTTGCGGCGTCCCCCGGGGGACCTGCACGGCGGTTAGCCCTGGTCCCGCGTCCCGTGTGAACAGCGATGAATGAATTCATTCAATGCACGCCCCCCCCCGGGTGCACGAGTGTTATGGGTCCCGGCTGGAGATCCGCGAGCTCGGCTGAACACCTGCGCAAGCGCCGCTGCGGAGACCCGTTAGAAGCAGCCCCGAAGGCCAGCGAAAATAGCCGAGAGTTAAGCCCCTCCCCGCCGTGGCTTCGTCAGCCACTCGCCGCTTCAAGAGGGACGGGCCTCTGGTCATGTCATGTCATAAATCACATGACCAGAGGCCCGCCCATCCTGACGTTGCGGAAGTTTGCCGAAGACACAGCGGGGAGAGGCTTAACTCTCGGCTATTTTCGGACCCGGCGAGAAGGCAGCAGGACGCTCTATTCACGGCTAACTCCCCGCGGTCCCCTCTGACCGATCGGAGCCGGTTTAGCGCTCCAGGCAGTCGGATACTTTAGCGCCTCAGCAGCGGGGGCGACGACCTCTAACATTCCCCGGGGAGCTGCCCGAGTGTAAGGCCGGGACCCCCGTCTGCTGGGGGAAAAAAATACCTGCACGTCCCCCCCCGTGTGCACGGGTGTTATGAGCTCGGGCTGAACACTTGCTCGTCCCCCCCGCCCCCGGGGAGCTGCACGGCGGAACAGCGATGAATGAATTCATTAAATGCACTTTCCCCCCGGGTGCACGAGTGTTATGGGTCCCGGCTATCGTTCCCCGAGCTCGGCTGAACACTTGCGGCGTCCCCCGGGGGACCTGCACGGCGGTTAGCCCTGGTCCCGCGTCCCGTGTGAACAGCGATGAATGAATTCATTCAATGCACTTTCCCCCCCGGGTGCACGAGTGTTATGGGTCCCGGCTATCGTTCCCCGAGCTCGGCTGAACACTTGCGGCGGTTAGCCCTGGTCCCGCGTCCCGGGTCTACAGCGATGAATGAATTCATTCAATGCACGCCCCCCCCCCGGGTGCACGAGTGTTATGGGTCCCGGCTGGAGATCCGCGAGCTCGGCTGAACACTTGCGGCGTCCCCCGGGGGACCTGCACGGCGGTTAGCCCTGGTCCCGCGTCCCGTGTGAACAGCGATGAATGAATTCATTCAATGCACTTTCCCCCCCGGGTGCACGAGTGTTATGAAGCCGGGCTATCGTTCCCCGAGCTCGGCTGAACACTTGCGGCGGTTAGCCCTGGTCCCGCGTCCCGGGTCTACAGCGATGAATGAATTCATTCAATGCACGCCCCCCCCCCGGGTGCACGAGTGTTATGAAGCCGGGCTATCGTTCCCCGAGCTCGGCTGAACACTTGCGGCGTCCCCCGGGGGACCTGCACGGCGGTTAGCCCTGGTCCCGCGTCCCGTGTGAACAGCGATGAATGAATTCATTCAATGCACTTTCCCCCCCGGGTGCACGAGTGTTATGAAGCCGGGCTATCGTTCCCCGAGCTCGGCTGAACACTTGCGGCGGTTAGCCCTGGTCCCGCGTCCCGGGTCTACAGCGATGAATGAATTCATTCAATGCACGCCCCCCCCCCGGGTGCACGAGTGTTATGGGTCCCGGCTGGAGATCCGCGAGCTCGGCTGAACACTTGCGGCGTCCCCCGGGGGACCTGCACGGCGGTTAGCCCTGGTCCCGCGTCCCGGGTCTACAGCGATGAATGAATTCATTCAATGCACGCCCCCCCCCCGGGTGCACGAGTGTTATGAAGCCGGGCTATCGTTCCCCGAGCTCGGCTGAACACTTGCGGCGTCCCCCGGGGGACCTGCACGGCGGTTAGCCCTGGTCCCGCGTCCCGTGTGAACAGCGATGAATGAATTCATTCAATGCACGCCCCCCCCCCGGGTGCACGAGTGTTATGGGTCCCGGCTGGAGATCCGCGAGCTCGGCTGAACACCTGCGCAAGCGCCGCTGCGGAGACCCGTTAGAAGCAGCCCCGAAGGCCAGCGAAAATAGCCGAGAGTTAAGCCCCTCCCCGCCGTGGCTTCGTCAGCCACTCGCCGCTTCAAGAGGGACGGGCCTCTGGTCATGTCATGTCATAAATCACATGACCAGAGGCCCGCCCATCCTGACGTTGCGGAAGTTTGCCGAAGACACAGCGGGGAGAGGCTTAACTCTCGGCTATTTTCGGACCCGGCGAGAAGGCAGCAGGACGCTCTATTCACGGCTAACTCCCCGCGGTCCCCTCTGACCGATCGGAGCCGGTTTAGCGCTCCAGGCAGTCGGATACTTTAGCGCCTCAGCAGCGGGGGCGACGACCTCTAACATTCCCCGGGGAGCTGCCCGAGTGTAAGGCCGGGACCCCCGTCTGCTGGGGGAAAAAAATACCTGCACGTCCCCCCCCGTGTGCACGGGTGTTATGAGCTCGGGCTGAACACTTGCTCGTCCCCCCCGCCCCCGGGGAGCTGCACGGCGGAACAGCGATGAATGAATTCATTAAATGCACTTTCCCCCCGGGTGCACGAGTGTTATGGGTCCCGGCTATCGTTCCCCGAGCTCGGCTGAACACTTGCGGCGTCCCCCGGGGGACCTGCACGGCGGTTAGCCCTGGTCCCGCGTCCCGTGTGAACAGCGATGAATGAATTCATTCAATGCACTTTCCCCCCCGGGTGCACGAGTGTTATGGGTCCCGGCTATCGTTCCCCGAGCTCGGCTGAACACTTGCGGCGGTTAGCCCTGGTCCCGCGTCCCGGGTCTACAGCGATGAATGAATTCATTCAATGCACGCCCCCCCCCCGGGTGCACGAGTGTTATGGGTCCCGGCTGGAGATCCGCGAGCTCGGCTGAACACTTGCGGCGTCCCCCGGGGGACCTGCACGGCGGTTAGCCCTGGTCCCGCGTCCCGTGTGAACAGCGATGAATGAATTCATTCAATGCACTTTCCCCCCCGGGTGCACGAGTGTTATGAAGCCGGGCTATCGTTCCCCGAGCTCGGCTGAACACTTGCGGCGGTTAGCCCTGGTCCCGCGTCCCGGGTCTACAGCGATGAATGAATTCATTCAATGCACGCCCCCCCCCCGGGTGCACGAGTGTTATGAAGCCGGGCTATCGTTCCCCGAGCTCGGCTGAACACTTGCGGCGTCCCCCGGGGGACCTGCACGGCGGTTAGCCCTGGTCCCGCGTCCCGTGTGAACAGCGATGAATGAATTCATTCAATGCACTTTCCCCCCCGGGTGCACGAGTGTTATGAAGCCGGGCTATCGTTCCCCGAGCTCGGCTGAACACTTGCGGCGGTTAGCCCTGGTCCCGCGTCCCGGGTCTACAGCGATGAATGAATTCATTCAATGCACGCCCCCCCCCCGGGTGCACGAGTGTTATGAAGCCGGGCTATCGTTCCCCGAGCTCGGCTGAACACTTGCGGCGTCCCCCGGGGGACCTGCACGGCGGTTAGCCCTGGTCCCGCGTCCCGTGTGAACAGCGATGAATGAATTCATTCAATGCACTTTCCCCCCCGGGTGCACGAGTGTTATGAAGCCGGGCTATCGTTCCCCGAGCTCGGCTGAACACTTGCGGCGGTTAGCCCTGGTCCCGCGTCCCGGGTCTACAGCGATGAATGAATTCATTCAATGCACGCCCCCCCCCCGGGTGCACGAGTGTTATGGGTCCCGGCTGGAGATCCGCGAGCTCGGCTGAACACTTGCGGCGTCCCCCGGGGGACCTGCACGGCGGTTAGCCCTGGTCCCGCGTCCCGGGTCTACAGCGATGAATGAATTCATTCAATGCACGCCCCCCCCCCCGGGTGCACGAGTGTTATGAAGCCGGGCTATCGTTCCCCGAGCTCGGCTGAACACTTGCGGCGTCCCCCGGGGGACCTGCACGGCGGTTAGCCCTGGTCCCGCGTCCCGTGTGAACAGCGATGAATGAATTCATTCAATGCACGCCCCCCCCCGGGTGCACGAGTGTTATGGGTCCCGGCTGGAGATCCGCGAGCTCGGCTGAACACCTGCGCAAGCGCCGCTGCGGAGACCCGTTAGAAGCAGCCCCGAAGGCCAGCGAAAATAGCCGAGAGTTAAGCCCCTCCCCGCCGTGGCTTCGTCAGCCACTCGCCGCTTCAAGAGGGACGGGCCTCTGGTCATGTCATGTCATAAATCACATGACCAGAGGCCCGCCCATCCTGACGTTGCGGAAGTTTGCCGAAGACACAGCGGGGAGAGGCTTAACTCTCGGCTATTTTCGGACCCGGCGAGAAGGCAGCAGGACGCTCTATTCACGGCTAACTCCCCGCGGTCCCCTCTGACCGATCGGAGCCGGTTTAGCGCTCCAGGCAGTCGGATACTTTAGCGCCTCAGCAGCGGGGGCGACGACCTCTAACATTCCCCGGGGAGCTGCCCGAGTGTAAGGCCGGGACCCCCGTCTGCTGGGGGAAAAAAATACCTGCACGTCCCCCCCCGTGTGCACGGGTGTTATGAGCTCGGGCTGAACACTTGCTCGTCCCCCCCGCCCCCGGGGAGCTGCACGGCGGAACAGCGATGAATGAATTCATTAAATGCACTTTCCCCCCGGGTGCACGAGTGTTATGGGTCCCGGCTATCGTTCCCCGAGCTCGGCTGAACACTTGCGGCGTCCCCCGGGGGACCTGCACGGCGGTTAGCCCTGGTCCCGCGTCCCGTGTGAACAGCGATGAATGAATTCATTCAATGCACTTTCCCCCCCGGGTGCACGAGTGTTATGGGTCCCGGCTATCGTTCCCCGAGCTCGGCTGAACACTTGCGGCGGTTAGCCCTGGTCCCGCGTCCCGGGTCTACAGCGATGAATGAATTCATTCAATGCACGCCCCCCCCCCGGGTGCACGAGTGTTATGGGTCCCGGCTGGAGATCCGCGAGCTCGGCTGAACACTTGCGGCGTCCCCCGGGGGACCTGCACGGCGGTTAGCCCTGGTCCCGCGTCCCGTGTGAACAGCGATGAATGAATTCATTCAATGCACTTTCCCCCCCGGGTGCACGAGTGTTATGAAGCCGGGCTATCGTTCCCCGAGCTCGGCTGAACACTTGCGGCGGTTAGCCCTGGTCCCGCGTCCCGGGTCTACAGCGATGAATGAATTCATTCAATGCACGCCCCCCCCCCCGGGTGCACGAGTGTTATGAAGCCGGGCTATCGTTCCCCGAGCTCGGCTGAACACTTGCGGCGTCCCCCGGGGGACCTGCACGGCGGTTAGCCCTGGTCCCGCGTCCCGTGTGAACAGCGATGAATGAATTCATTCAATGCACTTTCCCCCCCGGGTGCACGAGTGTTATGAAGCCGGGCTATCGTTCCCCGAGCTCGGCTGAACACTTGCGGCGGTTAGCCCTGGTCCCGCGTCCCGGGTCTACAGCGATGAATGAATTCATTCAATGCACGCCCCCCCCCCGGGTGCACGAGTGTTATGGGTCCCGGCTGGAGATCCGCGAGCTCGGCTGAACACTTGCGGCGTCCCCCGGGGGACCTGCACGGCGGTTAGCCCTGGTCCCGCGTCCCGGGTCTACAGCGATGAATGAATTCATTCAATGCACGCCCCCCCCCCGGGTGCACGAGTGTTATGAAGCCGGGCTATCGTTCCCCGAGCTCGGCTGAACACTTGCGGCGTCCCCCGGGGGACCTGCACGGCGGTTAGCCCTGGTCCCGCGTCCCGTGTGAACAGCGATGAATGAATTCATTCAATGCACGCCCCCCCCCCGGGTGCACGAGTGTTATGGGTCCCGGCTGGAGATCCGCGAGCTCGGCTGAACACCTGCGCAAGCGCCGCTGCGGAGACCCGTTAGAAGCAGCCCCGAAGGCCAGCGAAAATAGCCGAGAGTTAAGCCCCTCCCCGCCGTGGCTTCGTCAGCCACTCGCCGCTTCAAGAGGGACGGGCCTCTGGTCATGTCATGTCATAAATCACATGACCAGAGGCCCGCCCATCCTGACGTTGCGGAAGTTTGCCGAAGACACAGCGGGGAGAGGCTTAACTCTCGGCTATTTTCGGACCCGGCGAGAAGGCAGCAGGACGCTCTATTCACGGCTAACTCCCCGCGGTCCCCTCTGACCGATCGGAGCCGGTTTAGCGCTCCAGGCAGTCGGATACTTTAGCGCCTCAGCAGCGGGGGCGACGACCTCTAACATTCCCCGGGGAGCTGCCCGAGTGTAAGGCCGGGACCCCCGTCTGCTGGGGGAAAAAAATACCTGCACGTCCCCCCCCGTGTGCACGGGTGTTATGAGCTCGGGCTGAACACTTGCTCGTCCCCCCCGCCCCCGGGGAGCTGCACGGCGGAACAGCGATGAATGAATTCATTAAATGCACTTTCCCCCCGGGTGCACGAGTGTTATGGGTCCCGGCTATCGTTCCCCGAGCTCGGCTGAACACTTGCGGCGTCCCCCGGGGGACCTGCACGGCGGTTAGCCCTGGTCCCGCGTCCCGTGTGAACAGCGATGAATGAATTCATTCAATGCACTTTCCCCCCCGGGTGCACGAGTGTTATGGGTCCCGGCTATCGTTCCCCGAGCTCGGCTGAACACTTGCGGCGGTTAGCCCTGGTCCCGCGTCCCGGGTCTACAGCGATGAATGAATTCATTCAATGCACGCCCCCCCCCCGGGTGCACGAGTGTTATGGGTCCCGGCTGGAGATCCGCGAGCTCGGCTGAACACTTGCGGCGTCCCCCGGGGGACCTGCACGGCGGTTAGCCCTGGTCCCGCGTCCCGTGTGAACAGCGATGAATGAATTCATTCAATGCACTTTCCCCCCCGGGTGCACGAGTGTTATGAAGCCGGGCTATCGTTCCCCGAGCTCGGCTGAACACTTGCGGCGGTTAGCCCTGGTCCCGCGTCCCGGGTCTACAGCGATGAATGAATTCATTCAATGCACGCCCCCCCCCCGGGTGCACGAGTGTTATGAAGCCGGGCTATCGTTCCCCGAGCTCGGCTGAACACTTGCGGCGTCCCCCGGGGGACCTGCACGGCGGTTAGCCCTGGTCCCGCGTCCCGTGTGAACAGCGATGAATGAATTCATTCAATGCACTTTCCCCCCCGGGTGCACGAGTGTTATGAAGCCGGGCTATCGTTCCCCGAGCTCGGCTGAACACTTGCGGCGGTTAGCCCTGGTCCCGCGTCCCGGGTCTACAGCGATGAATGAATTCATTCAATGCACGCCCCCCCCCCGGGTGCACGAGTGTTATGGGTCCCGGCTGGAGATCCGCGAGCTCGGCTGAACACTTGCGGCGTCCCCCGGGGGACCTGCACGGCGGTTAGCCCTGGTCCCGCGTCCCGGGTCTACAGCGATGAATGAATTCATTCAATGCACGCCCCCCCCCCGGGTGCACGAGTGTTATGAAGCCGGGCTATCGTTCCCCGAGCTCGGCTGAACACTTGCGGCGTCCCCCGGGGGACCTGCACGGCGGTTAGCCCTGGTCCCGCGTCCCGTGTGAACAGCGATGAATGAATTCATTCAATGCACTTTCCCCCCCGGGTGCACGAGTGTTATGGGTCCCGGCTGGAGATCCGCGAGCTCGGCTGAACACTTGCGGCGTCCCCCGGGGGACCTGCACGGCGGTTAGCCCTGGTCCCGCGTCCCGGGTCTACAGCGATGAATGAATTCATTCAATGCACGCCCCCCCCCCGGGTGCACGAGTGTTATGGGTCCCGGCTGGAGATCCGCGAGCTCGGGCTGAACACTTGCTCGTCCCCTGCAGTGTTTTTAGAAGAATTCCCGCAGAAATCGGATTTTTTTGAGCAATTCAAATAAGAGTAACAGCATTTGCATCCCCGGTGTCATAAATATTTTCCACCAGTAGATGGCAGCAGCCCCTAGAATTGGAGTCGGCAACCATTCAAATACTTGAAAAAGTACATTTTAATGAGTTTTTAAGCCAATTTTGGCAGGCTCTCAAAGAATCAGCGAATGTGGTAGGGGGCTGAAAATTGCTACAGAGTACCTGTAGGACATGCAGATAAGTGGTGGAAAAGCACAGGTTGCTGGGCCTTTCGGTTCCGACGCTGCCCCTGTCCTTAAATGCCACTTCTAAGTGCACTGCAGGCCCCTTGAAAAAGTACATTTGGAAGGATTTTGAAGCGATGCAAGCAGGTAGAAACACCATTCCAAGGGCTGTAGTATCAGACTAACAGCCTGTAACTGAGCCCAGGGTTTTTAGAGCGATTCCTACAAAATTCAGCTTTTTTCCCATTCAACTAAGGCGACCGCTGCTTTAAGCCTATGGGTCATTTGTAACAATTTTGGCAGGCTCTCAAAGAATCAGCGAATGTGGTAGGTGGCTGAAAATTGCCACAGAGTACCTGTAGGACATGCAGATAAGTGGTGGAAAAGCACAGGTTGCTGGGCCTTTCGGTTCCGACGCTGCCCCTGTCCTTAAATGCCACTTCTAAGTGCACTGCAGGCCCCTTGAAAAAGTACATTTGGAAGGATTTTGAAGCGATGCAAGCAGGTAGAAACACCATTCCAAGGGCTGTAGTATCAGACTAACAGCCTGTAACTGAGCCCAGGGTTTTTAGAGCGATTCCTACAAAATTCAGCTTTTTTCCGTTTCTGTTTTTTACGTTTTCTGGTGAAAACGCCTATACGTTTCAATGGGAATCACATTAAAATTAATATTTCAATAACCCCTGGAGCTACCACCTCATACGAGGTATCGTTGGATAGGTATGATTGCAAGCTACAAAACAACACCGCACTCGAGTTTTTATTCGACTGCTACACTAAATAACGACCTTAAATAGGTTTCGTTTACATTTGGCGAAAAAACGTCCCGTTCAGGTTTTTTTTTTTTTTTTTTTTTTTAATATTTAAATAACCACAGGTGGTATCAATTGAATCAAGGTATGCCTGTAAAGGTATTACTGCGAGCTACAAAACAAGACCTTTAGCACGGAAACGAGTGTGACCCTAACCCTAACCCTAACCCTAACCCTAACCCTAACCCTAACCCTAACCCTAACCCTAACCCTAACCCTAACCCTGAGTCACACTAGTTTTGATGGGCCACAGATGGAGCTGCGTGCCTGCAACGGAGAGTGGGAGAGCTGGAGAGTGGGAGAGCTGGAGAGTGGGAGAGCTTGGGAGTGGAACGGCACTTGCATCCCAGTCGGATGCTGGGCTTTGGGACGCTCCATCCTTTTCACCGGCCATGGATGCGGCCAGGGCAGGGGGATGGATGCCTGGGACACAAGCCCAGTGCGGGGAGCTGCACGGCGGTTCGCCGGTGCCCCGCGTCCCAGGTGAACAGCGATTAATGAATTAATTAAATGCACGTCCCCCCCGGGTGCACGAGTGTTCTGAGGCCGGGTTGCAGTTCCGCGAGCTCGGGCGTGGGACGGCACTTGCATCCCAGTCGGATGCTGGGCTTTGGGACGCTCCATCCTTTTCACCGGCCATGGATGCGGCCAGGGCAGGGGGATGGATGCCTGGGACACAAGCCCAGTGCGGGGAGCTGCACGGCGGTTCGCCGGTGCCCCCGCGTCCCAGGTGAACAGCGATTAATGAATTAATTAAATGCACGTCCCCCCCGGGTGCACGAGTGTTCTGAGGCCGGGTTGCAGTTCCGCGAGCTCGGGCGTGGGACGGCACTTGCATCCCAGTCGGATGCTGGGCTTTGGGACGCTCCATCCTTTTCACCGGCCATGGATGCGGCCAGGGCAGGGGGATGGATGCCTGGGACACAAGCCCAGTGCGGGGAGCTGCACGGCGGTTCGCCGGTGCCCCGCGTCCCAGGTGAACAGCGATTAATGAATTAATTAAATGCACGTCCCCCCCGGGTGCACGAGTGTTCTGAGGCCGGGTTGCAGTTCCGCGAGCTCGGGCGTGGGACGGCACTTGCATCCCAGTCGGATGCTGGGCTTTGGGACGCTCCATCCTTTTCACCGGCCATGGATGCGGCCAGGGCAGGGGGATGGATGCCTGGGACACAAGCCCAGTGCGGGGACCTGCACTGCGGTTAGCCCTGGTCCCGCGTCCCGTGTGAACAGCGATGAATGAATTCATTCAATGCACGCCCCCCCCCCGGGTGCACGAGTGTTATGAAGCCGGGCTATCGTTCCCCGAGCTCGGCTGAACACTTGCGGCGTCCCCCGGGGGACCTGCACGGCGGTTAGCCCTGGTCCCGCGTCCCGTGTGAACAGCGATGAATGAATTCATTCAATGCACTTTCCCCCCCGGGTGCACGAGTGTTATGGGTCCCGGCTATCGTTCCCCGAGCTCGGCTGAACACTTGCGGCGGTTAGCCCTGGTCCCGCGTCCCGTGTGAACAGCGATGAATGAATTCATTCAATGCACGCCCCCCCCCCGGGTGCACGAGTGTTATGAAGCCGGGCTATCGTTCCCCGAGCTCGGCTGAACACTTGCGGCGTCCCCCGGGGGACCTGCACGGCGGTTAGCCCTGGTCCCGCGTCCCGTGTGA
Organism: Acipenser ruthenus; assembly: GCF_902713425.1. NCBI lineage: Eukaryota > Metazoa > Chordata > Actinopteri > Acipenseriformes > Acipenseridae > Acipenser > Acipenser ruthenus. The sequence continues at coordinate 44,251 of NW_026708214.1, read as the reverse complement.
ACAGCGATGAATGAATTCATTCAATGCACGCCCCCCCCCGGGTGCACGAGTGTTATGAAGCCGGGCTATCGTTCCCCGAGCTCGGCTGAACACTTGCGGCGGTTAGCCCTGGTCCCGCGTCCCGGGTCTACAGCGATGAATGAATTCATTCAATGCACGCCCCCCCCCCGGGTGCACGAGTGTTATGAAGCCGGGCTATCGTTCCCCGAGCTCGGCTGAACACTTGCGGCGTCCCCCGGGGGACCTGCACGGCGGTTAGCCCTGGTCCTGCGTCCCGTGTGAACAGCGATGAATGAATTCATTCAATGCACGCCCCCCCCCGGGTGCACGAGTGTTATGAAGCCGGGCTATCGTTCCCCGAGCTCGGCTGAACACTTGCGGCGGTTAGCCCTGGTCCCGCGTCCCGGGTCTACAGCGATGAATGAATTCATTCAATGCACGCCCCCCCCCCGGGTGCACGAGTGTTATGAAGCCGGGCTATCGTTCCCCGAGCTCGGCTGAACACTTGCGGCGTCCCCCGGGGGACCTGCACGGCGGTTAGCCCTGGTCCCGCGTCCCGTGTGAACAGCGATGAATGAATTCATTCAATGCACGCCCCCCCCCGGGTGCACGAGTGTTATGAAGCCGGGCTATCGTTCCCCGAGCTCGGCTGAACACTTGCGGCGGTTAGCCCTGGTCCCGCGTCCCGGGTCTACAGCGATGAATGAATTCATTCAATGCACGCCCCCCCCCCGGGTGCACGAGTGTTATGAAGCCGGGCTATCGTTCCCCGAGCTCGGCTGAACACTTGCGGCGTCCCCCGGGGGACCTGCACGGCGGTTAGCCCTGGTCCCGCGTCCCGTGTGAACAGCGATGAATGAATTCATTCAATGCACGCCCCCCCCCCGGGTGCACGAGTGTTATGAAGCCGGGCTATCGTTCCCCGAGCTCGGCTGAACACTTGCGGCGGTTAGCCCTGGTCCCGCGTCCCGGGTCTACAGCGATGAATGAATTCATTCAATGCACGCCCCCCCCCCGGGTGCACGAGTGTTATGAAGCCGGGCTATCGTTCCCCGAGCTCGGCTGAACACTTGCGGCGTCCCCCGGGGGACCTGCACGGCGGTTAGCCCTGGTCCCGCGTCCCGTGTGAACAGCGATGAATGAATTCATTCAATGCACGCCCCCCCCCGGGTGCACGAGTGTTATGAAGCCGGGCTATCGTTCCCCGAGCTCGGCTGAACACCTGCGCAAGCGCCGCTGCGGAGACCCGTTAGAAGCAGCCCCGAAGGCCAGCGAAAATAGCCGAGAGTTAAGCCCCTCCCCGCCGTGGCTTCGTCAGCCACTCGCCGCTTCAAGAGGGACGGGCCTCTGGTCATGTCATGTCATAAATCACATGACCAGAGGCCCGCCCATCCTGACGTTGCGGAAGTTTGCCGAAGACACAGCGGGGAGAGGCTTAACTCTCGGCTATTTTCGGACCCGGCGAGAAGGCAGCAGGACGCTCTATTCACGGCTAACTCCCCGCGGTCCCCTCTGACCGATCGGAGCCGGTTTAGCGCTCCAGGCAGTCGGATACTTTAGCGCCTCAGCAGCGGGGGCGACGACCTCTAACATTCCCCGGGGAGCTGCCCGAGTGTAAGGCCGGGACCCCCGTCTGCTGGGGGAAAAAAATACCTGCACGTCCCCCCCCGTGTGCACGGGTGTTATGAGCTCGGGCTGAACACTTGCTCGTCCCCCCCGCCCCCGGGGAGCTGCACGGCGGAACAGCGATGAATGAATTCATTAAATGCACTTTCCCCCCGGGTGCACGAGTGTTATGGGTCCCGGCTATCGTTCCCCGAGCTCGGCTGAACACTTGCGGCGTCCCCCGGGGGACCTGCACGGCGGTTAGCCCTGGTCCCGCGTCCCGTGTGAACAGCGATGAATGAATTCATTCAATGCACGCCCCCCCCCGGGTGCACGAGTGTTATGAAGCCGGGCTATCGTTCCCCGAGCTCGGCTGAACACTTGCGGCGGTTAGCCCTGGTCCCGCGTCCCGGGTCTACAGCGATGAATGAATTCATTCAATGCACGCCCCCCCCCCGGGTGCACGAGTGTTATGAAGCCGGGCTATCGTTCCCCGAGCTCGGCTGAACACTTGCGGCGTCCCCCGGGGGACCTGCACGGCGGTTAGCCCTGGTCCCGCGTCCCGTGTGAACAGCGATGAATGAATTCATTCAATGCACGCCCCCCCCCGGGTGCACGAGTGTTATGAAGCCGGGCTATCGTTCCCCGAGCTCGGCTGAACACTTGCGGCGGTTAGCCCTGGTCCCGCGTCCCGGGTCTACAGCGATGAATGAATTCATTCAATGCACGCCCCCCCCCCGGGTGCACGAGTGTTATGAAGCCGGGCTATCGTTCCCCGAGCTCGGCTGAACACTTGCGGCGTCCCCCGGGGGACCTGCACGGCGGTTAGCCCTGGTCCCGCGTCCCGTGTGAACAGCGATGAATGAATTCATTCAATGCACGCCCCCCCCCGGGTGCACGAGTGTTATGAAGCCGGGCTATCGTTCCCCGAGCTCGGCTGAACACTTGCGGCGGTTAGCCCTGGTCCCGCGTCCCGGGTCTACAGCGATGAATGAATTCATTCAATGCACGCCCCCCCCCCCGGGTGCACGAGTGTTATGAAGCCGGGCTATCGTTCCCCGAGCTCGGCTGAACACTTGCGGCGTCCCCCGGGGGACCTGCACGGCGGTTAGCCCTGGTCCCGCGTCCCGTGTGAACAGCGATGAATGAATTCATTCAATGCACGCCCCCCCCCGGGTGCACGAGTGTTATGAAGCCGGGCTATCGTTCCCCGAGCTCGGCTGAACACCTGCGCAAGCGCCGCTGCGGAGACCCGTTAGAAGCAGCCCCGAAGGCCAGCGAAAATAGCCGAGAGTTAAGCCCCTCCCCGCCGTGGCTTCGTCAGCCACTCGCCGCTTCAAGAGGGACGGGCCTCTGGTCATGTCATGTCATAAATCACATGACCAGAGGCCCGCCCATCCTGACGTTGCGGAAGTTTGCCGAAGACACAGCGGGGAGAGGCTTAACTCTCGGCTATTTTCGGACCCGGCGAGAAGGCAGCAGGACGCTCTATTCACGGCTAACTCCCCGCGGTCCCCTCTGACCGATCGGAGCCGGTTTAGCGCTCCAGGCAGTCGGATACTTTAGCGCCTCAGCAGCGGGGGCGACGACCTCTAACATTCCCCGGGGAGCTGCCCGAGTGTAAGGCCGGGACCCCCGTCTGCTGGGGGAAAAAAATACCTGCACGTCCCCCCCCGTGTGCACGGGTGTTATGAGCTCGGGCTGAACACTTGCTCGTCCCCCCCCGCCCCCGGGGAGCTGCACGGCGGAACAGCGATGAATGAATTCATTAAATGCACTTTCCCCCCGGGTGCACGAGTGTTATGGGTCCCGGCTATCGTTCCCCGAGCTCGGCTGAACACTTGCGGCGTCCCCCGGGGGACCTGCACGGCGGTTAGCCCTGGTCCCGCGTCCCGTGTGAACAGCGATGAATGAATTCATTCAATGCACGCCCCCCCCCCCGGGTGCACGAGTGTTATGAAGCCGGGCTATCGTTCCCCGAGCTCGGCTGAACACTTGCGGCGTCCCCCGGGGGACCTGCACGGCGGTTAGCCCTGGTCCCGCGTCCCGTGTGAACAGCGATGAATGAATTCATTCAATGCACGCCCCCCCCCGGGTGCACGAGTGTTATGGGTCCCGGCTGGAGATCCGCGAGCTCGGGCTGAACACTTGCTCGTCCCCTGCAGTGTTTTTAGAAGAATTCCCGCAGAAATCGGATTTTTTTGAGCAATTCAAATAAGAGTAACAGCATTTGCATCCCCGGTGTCATAAATATTTTCCACCAGTAGATGGCAGCAGCCCCTAGAATTGGAGTCGGCAACCATTCAAATACTTGAAAAAGTACATTTTAATGAGTTTTTAAGCCAATTTTGGCAGGCTCTCAAAGAATCAGCGAATGTGGTAGGGGGCTGAAAATTGCTACAGAGTACCTGTAGGACATGCAGATAAGTGGTGGAAAAGCACAGGTTGCTGGGCCTTTCGGTTCCGACGCTGCCCCTGTCCTTAAATGCCACTTCTAAGTGCACTGCAGGCCCCTTGAAAAAGTACATTTGGAAGGATTTTGAAGCGATGCAAGCAGGTAGAAACACCATTCCAAGGGCTGTAGTATCAGACTAACAGCCTGTAACTGAGCCCAGGGTTTTTAGAGCGATTCCTACAAAATTCAGCTTTTTTCCCATTCAACTAAGGCGACCGCTGCTTTAAGCCTATGGGTCATTTGTAACAATTTTGGCAGGCTCTCAAAGAATCAGCGAATGTGGTAGGTGGCTGAAAATTGCTACAGAGTACCTGTAGGACATGCAGATAAGTGGTGGAAAAGCACAGGTTGCTGGGCCTTTCGGTTCCGACGCTGCCCCTGTCCTTAAATGCCACTTCTAAGTGCACTGCAGGCCCCTTGAAAAAGTACATTTGGAAGGATTTTGAAGCGATGCAAGCAGGTAGAAACACCATTCCAAGGGCTGTAGTATCAGACTAACAGCCTGTAACTGAGCCCAGGGTTTTTAGAGCGATTCCTACAAAATTCAGCTTTTTTCCGTTTCTGTTTTTTACGTTTTCTGGTGAAAACGCCTATACGTTTCAATGGGAATCACATTAAAATTAATATTTCAATAACCCCTGGAGCTACCACCTCATACGAGGTATCGTTGGATAGGTATGATTGCAAGCTACAAAACAACACCGCACTCGAGTTTTTATTCGACTGCTACACTAAATAACGACCTTAAATAGGTTTCGTTTACATTTGGCGAAAAAACGTCCCGTTCAGGTTTTTTTTTTTTTTTTTTTTTTTTAATATTTAAATAACCACAGGTGGTATCAATTGAATCAAGGTATGCCTGTAAAGGTATTACTGCGAGCTACAAAACAAGACCTTTAGCACGGAAACGAGTGTGACCCTAACCCTAACCCTGAGTCACACTAGTTTTGATGGGCCACAGATGGAGCTGCGTGCCTGCAACGGAGAGTGGGAGAGCTGGAGAGTGGGAGAGCTGGAGAGTGGGAGAGCTTGGGAGTGGAACGGCACTTGCATCCCAGTCGGATGCTGGGCTTTGGGACGCTCCATCCTTTTCACCGGCCATGGATGCGGCCAGGGCAGGGGGATGGATGCCTGGGACACAAGCCCAGTGCGGGGAGCTGCACGGCGGTTCGCCGGTGCCCCGCGTCCCAGGTGAACAGCGATTAATGAATTAATTAAATGCACGTCCCCCCCGGGTGCACGAGTGTTCTGAGGCCGGGTTGCAGTTCCGCGAGCTCGGGCGTGGGACGGCACTTGCATCCCAGTCGGATGCTGGGCTTTGGGACGCTCCATCCTTTTCACCGGCCATGGATGCGGCCAGGGCAGGGGGATGGATGCCTGGGACACAAGCCCAGTGCGGGGAGCTGCACGGCGGTTCGCCGGTGCCCCGCGTCCCAGGTGAACAGCGATTAATGAATTAATTAAATGCACGTCCCCCCCGGGTGCACGAGTGTTCTGAGGCCGGGTTGCAGTTCCGCGAGCTCGGGCGTGGGACGGCACTTGCATCCCAGTCGGATGCTGGGCTTTGGGACGCTCCATCCTTTTCACCGGCCATGGATGCGGCCAGGGCAGGGGGATGGATGCCTGGGACACAAGCCCAGTGCGGGGAGCTGCACGGCGGTTCGCCGGTGCCCCGCGTCCCAGGTGAACAGCGATTAATGAATTAATTAAATGCACGTCCCCCCCGGGTGCACGAGTGTTCTGAGGCCGGGTTGCAGTTCCGCGAGCTCGGGCGTGGGACGGCACTTGCATCCCAGTCGGATGCTGGGCTTTGGGACGCTCCATCCTTTTCACCGGCCATGGATGCGGCCAGGGCAGGGGGATGGATGCCTGGGACACAAGCCCAGTGCGGGGACCTGCACTGCGGTTAGCCCTGGTCCCGCGTCCCGTGTGAACAGCGATGAATGAATTCATTCAATGCACGCCCCCCCCCCCGGGTGCACGAGTGTTATGAAGCCGGGCTATCGTTCCCCGAGCTCGGCTGAACACTTGCGGCGTCCCCCGGGGGACCTGCACGGCGGTTAGCCCTGGTCCCGCGTCCCGTGTGAACAGCGATGAATGAATTCATTCAATGCACTTTCCCCCCCGGGTGCACGAGTGTTATGGGTCCCGGCTATCGTTCCCCGAGCTCGGCTGAACACTTGCGGCGGTTAGCCCTGGTCCCGCGTCCCGTGTGAACAGCGATGAATGAATTCATTCAATGCACGCCCCCCCCCCGGGTGCACGAGTGTTATGAAGCCGGGCTATCGTTCCCCGAGCTCGGCTGAACACTTGCGGCGTCCCCCGGGGGACCTGCACGGCGGTTAGCCCTGGTCCCGCGTCCCGTGTGAACAGCGATGAATGAATTCATTCAATGCACGCCCCCCCCCGGGTGCACGAGTGTTATGAAGCCGGGCTATCGTTCCCCGAGCTCGGCTGAACACTTGCGGCGGTTAGCCCTGGTCCCGCGTCCCGGGTCTACAGCGATGAATGAATTCATTCAATGCACGCCCCCCCCCCCGGGTGCACGAGTGTTATGAAGCCGGGCTATCGTTCCCCGAGCTCGGCTGAACACTTGCGGCGTCCCCCGGGGGACCTGCACGGCGGTTAGCCCTGGTCCCGCGTCCCGTGTGAACAGCGATGAATGAATTCATTCAATGCACGCCCCCCCCCGGGTGCACGAGTGTTATGAAGCCGGGCTATCGTTCCCCGAGCTCGGCTGAACACTTGCGGCGGTTAGCCCTGGTCCCGCGTCCCGGGTCTACAGCGATGAATGAATTCATTCAATGCACGCCCCCCCCCCGGGTGCACGAGTGTTATGAAGCCGGGCTATCGTTCCCCGAGCTCGGCTGAACACTTGCGGCGTCCCCCGGGGGACCTGCACGGCGGTTAGCCCTGGTCCCGCGTCCCGTGTGAACAGCGATGAATGAATTCATTCAATGCACGCCCCCCCCCGGGTGCACGAGTGTTATGAAGCCGGGCTATCGTTCCCCGAGCTCGGCTGAACACTTGCGGCGGTTAGCCCTGGTCCCGCGTCCCGGGTCTACAGCGATGAATGAATTCATTCAATGCACGCCCCCCCCCCGGGTGCACGAGTGTTATGAAGCCGGGCTATCGTTCCCCGAGCTCGGCTGAACACTTGCGGCGTCCCCCGGGGGACCTGCACGGCGGTTAGCCCTGGTCCCGCGTCCCGTGTGAACAGCGATGAATGAATTCATTCAATGCACGCCCCCCCCCGGGTGCACGAGTGTTATGAAGCCGGGCTATCGTTCCCCGAGCTCGGCTGAACACTTGCGGCGGTTAGCCCTGGTCCCGCGTCCCGGGTCTACAGCGATGAATGAATTCATTCAATGCACGCCCCCCCCCCGGGTGCACGAGTGTTATGAAGCCGGGCTATCGTTCCCCGAGCTCGGCTGAACACTTGCGGCGTCCCCCGGGGGACCTGCACGGCGGTTAGCCCTGGTCCCGCGTCCCGTGTGAACAGCGATGAATGAATTCATTCAATGCACGCCCCCCCCCCGGGTGCACGAGTGTTATGAAGCCGGGCTATCGTTCCCCGAGCTCGGCTGAACACTTGCGGCGGTTAGCCCTGGTCCCGCGTCCCGGGTCTACAGCGATGAATGAATTCATTCAATGCACGCCCCCCCCCCGGGTGCACGAGTGTTATGAAGCCGGGCTATCGTTCCCCGAGCTCGGCTGAACACTTGCGGCGTCCCCCGGGGGACCTGCACGGCGGTTAGCCCTGGTCCCGCGTCCCGTGTGAACAGCGATGAATGAATTCATTCAATGCACGCCCCCCCCCGGGTGCACGAGTGTTATGAAGCCGGGCTATCGTTCCCCGAGCTCGGCTGAACACCTGCGCAAGCGCCGCTGCGGAGACCCGTTAGAAGCAGCCCCGAAGGCCAGCGAAAATAGCCGAGAGTTAAGCCCCTCCCCGCCGTGGCTTCGTCAGCCACTCGCCGCTTCAAGAGGGACGGGCCTCTGGTCATGTCATGTCATAAATCACATGACCAGAGGCCCGCCCATCCTGACGTTGCGGAAGTTTGCCGAAGACACAGCGGGGAGAGGCTTAACTCTCGGCTATTTTCGGACCCGGCGAGAAGGCAGCAGGACGCTCTATTCACGGCTAACTCCCCGCGGTCCCCTCTGACCGATCGGAGCCGGTTTAGCGCTCCAGGCAGTCGGATACTTTAGCGCCTCAGCAGCGGGGGCGACGACCTCTAACATTCCCCGGGGAGCTGCCCGAGTGTAAGGCCGGGACCCCCGTCTGCTGGGGGAAAAAAATACCTGCACGTCCCCCCCCGTGTGCACGGGTGTTATGAGCTCGGGCTGAACACTTGCTCGTCCCCCCCGCCCCCGGGGAGCTGCACGGCGGAACAGCGATGAATGAATTCATTAAATGCACTTTCCCCCCGGGTGCACGAGTGTTATGGGTCCCGGCTATCGTTCCCCGAGCTCGGCTGAACACTTGCGGCGTCCCCCGGGGGACCTGCACGGCGGTTAGCCCTGGTCCCGCGTCCCGTGTGAACAGCGATGAATGAATTCATTCAATGCACGCCCCCCCCCGGGTGCACGAGTGTTATGAAGCCGGGCTATCGTTCCCCGAGCTCGGCTGAACACTTGCGGCGGTTAGCCCTGGTCCCGCGTCCCGGGTCTACAGCGATGAATGAATTCATTCAATGCACGCCCCCCCCCCGGGTGCACGAGTGTTATGAAGCCGGGCTATCGTTCCCCGAGCTCGGCTGAACACTTGCGGCGTCCCCCGGGGGACCTGCACGGCGGTTAGCCCTGGTCCCGCGTCCCGTGTGAACAGCGATGAATGAATTCATTCAATGCACGCCCCCCCCCGGGTGCACGAGTGTTATGAAGCCGGGCTATCGTTCCCCGAGCTCGGCTGAACACTTGCGGCGGTTAGCCCTGGTCCCGCGTCCCGGGTCTACAGCGATGAATGAATTCATTCAATGCACGCCCCCCCCCCGGGTGCACGAGTGTTATGAAGCCGGGCTATCGTTCCCCGAGCTCGGCTGAACACTTGCGGCGTCCCCCGGGGGACCTGCACGGCGGTTAGCCCTGGTCCCGCGTCCCGTGTGAACAGCGATGAATGAATTCATTCAATGCACGCCCCCCCCCGGGTGCACGAGTGTTATGAAGCCGGGCTATCGTTCCCCGAGCTCGGCTGAACACTTGCGGCGGTTAGCCCTGGTCCCGCGTCCCGGGTCTACAGCGATGAATGAATTCATTCAATGCACGCCCCCCCCCCGGGTGCACGAGTGTTATGAAGCCGGGCTATCGTTCCCCGAGCTCGGCTGAACACTTGCGGCGTCCCCCGGGGGACCTGCACGGCGGTTAGCCCTGGTCCCGCGTCCCGTGTGAACAGCGATGAATGAATTCATTCAATGCACGCCCCCCCCCGGGTGCACGAGTGTTATGAAGCCGGGCTATCGTTCCCCGAGCTCGGCTGAACACCTGCGCAAGCGCCGCTGCGGAGACCCGTTAGAAGCAGCCCCGAAGGCCAGCGAAAATAGCCGAGAGTTAAGCCCCTCCCCGCCGTGGCTTCGTCAGCCACTCGCCGCTTCAAGAGGGACGGGCCTCTGGTCATGTCATGTCATAAATCACATGACCAGAGGCCCGCCCATCCTGACGTTGCGGAAGTTTGCCGAAGACACAGCGGGGAGAGGCTTAACTCTCGGCTATTTTCGGACCCGGCGAGAAGGCAGCAGGACGCTCTATTCACGGCTAACTCCCCGCGGTCCCCTCTGACCGATCGGAGCCGGTTTAGCGCTCCAGGCAGTCGGATACTTTAGCGCCTCAGCAGCGGGGGCGACGACCTCTAACATTCCCCGGGGAGCTGCCCGAGTGTAAGGCCGGGACCCCCGTCTGCTGGGGGAAAAAAATACCTGCACGTCCCCCCCCGTGTGCACGGGTGTTATGAGCTCGGGCTGAACACTTGCTCGTCCCCCCCGCCCCCGGGGAGCTGCACGGCGGAACAGCGATGAATGAATTCATTAAATGCACTTTCCCCCCGGGTGCACGAGTGTTATGGGTCCCGGCTATCGTTCCCCGAGCTCGGCTGAACACTTGCGGCGTCCCCCGGGGGACCTGCACGGCGGTTAGCCCTGGTCCCGCGTCCCGTGTGAACAGCGATGAATGAATTCATTCAATGCACGCCCCCCCCCCGGGTGCACGAGTGTTATGAAGCCGGGCTATCGTTCCCCGAGCTCGGCTGAACACTTGCGGCGTCCCCCGGGGGACCTGCACGGCGGTTAGCCCTGGTCCCGCGTCCCGTGTGAACAGCGATGAATGAATTCATTCAATGCACGCCCCCCCCCGGGTGCACGAGTGTTATGGGTCCCGGCTGGAGATCCGCGAGCTCGGGCTGAACACTTGCTCGTCCCCTGCAGTGTTTTTAGAAGAATTCCCGCAGAAATCGGATTTTTTTGAGCAATTCAAATAAGAGTAACAGCATTTGCATCCCCGGTGTCATAAATATTTTCCACCAGTAGATGGCAGCAGCCCCTAGAATTGGAGTCGGCAACCATTCAAATACTTGAAAAAGTACATTTTAATGAGTTTTTAAGCCAATTTTGGCAGGCTCTCAAAGAATCAGCGAATGTGGTAGGGGGCTGAAAATTGCTACAGAGTACCTGTAGGACATGCAGATAAGTGGTGGAAAAGCACAGGTTGCTGGGCCTTTCGGTTCCGACGCTGCCCCTGTCCTTAAATGCCACTTCTAAGTGCACTGCAGGCCCCTTGAAAAAGTACATTTGGAAGGATTTTGAAGCGATGCAAGCAGGTAGAAACACCATTCCAAGGGCTGTAGTATCAGACTAACAGCCTGTAACTGAGCCCAGGGTTTTTAGAGCGATTCCTACAAAATTCAGCTTTTTTCCCATTCAACTAAGGCGACCGCTGCTTTAAGCCTATGGGTCATTTGTAACAATTTTGGCAGGCTCTCAAAGAATCAGCGAATGTGGTAGGTGGCTGAAAATTGCTACAGAGTACCTGTAGGACATGCAGATAAGTGGTGGAAAAGCACAGGTTGCTGGGCCTTTCGGTTCCGACGCTGCCCCTGTCCTTAAATGCCACTTCTAAGTGCACTGCAGGCCCCTTGAAAAAGTACATTTGGAAGGATTTTGAAGCGATGCAAGCAGGTAGAAACACCATTCCAAGGGCTGTAGTATCAGACTAACAGCCTGTAACTGAGCCCAGGGTTTTTAGAGCGATTCCTACAAAATTCAGCTTTTTTCCGTTTCTGTTTTTTACGTTTTCTGGTGAAAACGCCTATACGTTTCAATGGGAATCACATTAAAATTAATATTTCAATAACCCCTGGAGCTACCACCTCATACGAGGTATCGTTGGATAGGTATGATTGCAAGCTACAAAACAACACCGCACTCGAGTTTTTATTCGACTGCTACACTAAATAACGACCTTAAATAGGTTTCGTTTACATTTGGCGAAAAAACGTCCCGTTCAGGTTTTTTTTTTTTTTTTTTTTTTTTAATATTTAAATAACCACAGGTGGTATCAATTGAATCAAGGTATGCCTGTAAAGGTATTACTGCGAGCTACAAAACAAGACTTTAGCACGGAAACGAGTGTGACCTAAACCCTAACCCTGAGTCACACTAGTTTTGATGGGCCACAGATGGAGCTGCGTGCCTGCAACGGAGAGTGGGAGAGCTGGAGAGTGGGAGAGCTGGAGAGTGGGAGAGCTTGGGAGTGGAACGGCACTTGCATCCCAGTCGGATGCTGGGCTTTGGGACGCTCCATCCTTTTCACCGGCCATGGATGCGGCCAGGGCAGGGGGATGGATGCCTGGGACACAAGCCCAGTGCGGGGAGCTGCACGGGCGGTTCGCCGGTGCCCCGCGTCCCAGGTGAACAGCGATTAATGAATTAATTAAATGCACGTCCCCCCCGGGTGCACGAGTGTTCTGAGGCCGGGTTGCAGTTCCGCGAGCTCGGGCGTGGGACGGCACTTGCATCCCAGTCGGATGCTGGGCTTTGGGACGCTCCATCCTTTTCACCGGCCATGGATGCGGCCAGGGCAGGGGGATGGATGCCTGGGACACAAGCCCAGTGCGGGGAGCTGCACGGCGGTTCGCCGGTGCCCCGCGTCCCAGGTGAACAGCGATTAATGAATTAATTAAATGCACGTCCCCCCCGGGTGCACGAGTGTTCTGAGGCCGGGTTGCAGTTCCGCGAGCTCGGGCGTGGGACGGCACTTGCATCCCAGTCGGATGCTGGGCTTTGGGACGCTCCATCCTTTTCACCGGCCATGGATGCGGCCAGGGCAGGGGGATGGATGCCTGGGACACAAGCCCAGTGCGGGGAGCTGCACGGCGGTTCGCCGGTGCCCCGCGTCCCAGGTGAACAGCGATTAATGAATTAATTAAATGCACGTCCCCCCCGGGTGCACGAGTGTTCTGAGGCCGGGTTGCAGTTCCGCGAGCTCGGGCGTGGGACGGCACTTGCATCCCAGTCGGATGCTGGGCTTTGGGACGCTCCATCCTTTTCACCGGCCATGGATGCGGCCAGGGCAGGGGGATGGATGCCTGGGACACAAGCCCAGTGCGGGGACCTGCACTGCGGTTAGCCCTGGTCCCGCGTCCCGTGTGAACAGCGATGAATGAATTCATTCAATGCACGCCCCCCCCCCGGGTGCACGAGTGTTATGAAGCCGGGCTATCGTTCCCCGAGCTCGGCTGAACACTTGCGGCGTCCTCCGGGGGACCTGCACGGCGGTTAGCCCTGGTCCCGCGTCCCGTGTGAACAGCGATGAATGAATTCATTCAATGCACTTTCCCCCCCGGGTGCACGAGTGTTATGGGTCCCGGCTATCGTTCCCCGAGCTCGGCTGAACACTTGCGGCGGTTAGCCCTGGTCCCGCGTCCCGTGTGAACAGCGATGAATGAATTCATTCAATGCACGCCCCCCCCCCGGGTGCACGAGTGTTATGAAGCCGGGCTATCGTTCCCCGAGCTCGGCTGAACACTTGCGGCGTCCCCCGGGGGACCTGCACGGCGGTTAGCCCTGGTCCCGCGTCCCGTGTGAACAGCGATGAATGAATTCATTCAATGCACGCCCCCCCCCGGGTGCACGAGTGTTATGAAGCCGGGCTATCGTTCCCCGAGCTCGGCTGAACACTTGCGGCGGTTAGCCCTGGTCCCGCGTCCCGGGTCTACAGCGATGAATGAATTCATTCAATGCACGCCCCCCCCCCGGGTGCACGAGTGTTATGAAGCCGGGCTATCGTTCCCCGAGCTCGGCTGAACACTTGCGGCGTCCCCCGGGGGACCTGCACGGCGGTTAGCCCTGGTCCCGCGTCCCGTGTGAACAGCGATGAATGAATTCATTCAATGCACGCCCCCCCCCGGGTGCACGAGTGTTATGAAGCCGGGCTATCGTTCCCCGAGCTCGGCTGAACACTTGCGGCGGTTAGCCCTGGTCCCGCGTCCCGGGTCTACAGCGATGAATGAATTCATTCAATGCACGCCCCCCCCCCGGGTGCACGAGTGTTATGAAGCCGGGCTATCGTTCCCCGAGCTCGGCTGAACACTTGCGGCGTCCCCCGGGGGACCTGCACGGCGGTTAGCCCTGGTCCCGCGTCCCGTGTGAACAGCGATGAATGAATTCATTCAATGCACGCCCCCCCCCGGGTGCACGAGTGTTATGAAGCCGGGCTATCGTTCCCCGAGCTCGGCTGAACACTTGCGGCGGTTAGCCCTGGTCCCGCGTCCCGGGTCTACAGCGATGAATGAATTCATTCAATGCACGCCCCCCCCCCGGGTGCACGAGTGTTATGAAGCCGGGCTATCGTTCCCCGAGCTCGGCTGAACACTTGCGGCGTCCCCCGGGGGACCTGCACGGCGGTTAGCCCTGGTCCCGCGTCCCGTGTGAACAGCGATGAATGAATTCATTCAATGCACGCCCCCCCCCCGGGTGCACGAGTGTTATGAAGCCGGGCTATCGTTCCCCGAGCTCGGCTGAACACTTGCGGCGGTTAGCCCTGGTCCCGCGTCCCGGGTCTACAGCGATGAATGAATTCATTCAATGCACGCCCCCCCCCCGGGTGCACGAGTGTTATGAAGCCGGGCTATCGTTCCCCGAGCTCGGCTGAACACTTGCGGCGTCCCCCGGGGGACCTGCACGGCGGTTAGCCCTGGTCCCGCGTCCCGTGTGAACAGCGATGAATGAATTCATTCAATGCACGCCCCCCCCCGGGTGCACGAGTGTTATGAAGCCGGGCTATCGTTCCCCGAGCTCGGCTGAACACCTGCGCAAGCGCCGCTGCGGAGACCCGTTAGAAGCAGCCCCGAAGGCCAGCGAAAATAGCCGAGAGTTAAGCCCCTCCCCGCCGTGGCTTCGTCAGCCACTCGCCGCTTCAAGAGGGACGGGCCTCTGGTCATGTCATGTCATAAATCACATGACCAGAGGCCCGCCCATCCTGACGTTGCGGAAGTTTGCCGAAGACACAGCGGGGAGAGGCTTAACTCTCGGCTATTTTCGGACCCGGCGAGAAGGCAGCAGGACGCTCTATTCACGGCTAACTCCCCGCGGTCCCCTCTGACCGATCGGAGCCGGTTTAGCGCTCCAGGCAGTCGGATACTTTAGCGCCTCAGCAGCGGGGGCGACGACCTCTAACATTCCCCGGGGAGCTGCCCGAGTGTAAGGCCGGGACCCCCGTCTGCTGGGGGAAAAAAATACCTGCACGTCCCCCCCCGTGTGCACGGGTGTTATGAGCTCGGGCTGAACACTTGCTCGTCCCCCCCGCCCCCGGGGAGCTGCACGGCGGAACAGCGATGAATGAATTCATTAAATGCACTTTCCCCCCGGGTGCACGAGTGTTATGGGTCCCGGCTATCGTTCCCCGAGCTCGGCTGAACACTTGCGGCGTCCCCCGGGGGACCTGCACGGCGGTTAGCCCTGGTCCCGCGTCCCGTGTGAACAGCGATGAATGAATTCATTCAATGCACGCCCCCCCCCGGGTGCACGAGTGTTATGAAGCCGGGCTATCGTTCCCCGAGCTCGGCTGAACACTTGCGGCGGTTAGCCCTGGTCCCGCGTCCCGGGTCTACAGCGATGAATGAATTCATTCAATGCACGCCCCCCCCCCGGGTGCACGAGTGTTATGAAGCCGGGCTATCGTTCCCCGAGCTCGGCTGAACACTTGCGGCGTCCCCCGGGGGACCTGCACGGCGGTTAGCCCTGGTCCCGCGTCCCGTGTGAACAGCGATGAATGAATTCATTCAATGCACGCCCCCCCCCGGGTGCACGAGTGTTATGAAGCCGGGCTATCGTTCCCCGAGCTCGGCTGAACACTTGCGGCGGTTAGCCCTGGTCCCGCGTCCCGGGTCTACAGCGATGAATGAATTCATTCAATGCACGCCCCCCCCCCGGGTGCACGAGTGTTATGAAGCCGGGCTATCGTTCCCCGAGCTCGGCTGAACACTTGCGGCGTCCCCCGGGGGACCTGCACGGCGGTTAGCCCTGGTCCCGCGTCCCGTGTGAACAGCGATGAATGAATTCATTCAATGCACGCCCCCCCCCGGGTGCACGAGTGTTATGAAGCCGGGCTATCGTTCCCCGAGCTCGGCTGAACACTTGCGGCGGTTAGCCCTGGTCCCGCGTCCCGGGTCTACAGCGATGAATGAATTCATTCAATGCACGCCCCCCCCCCCGGGTGCACGAGTGTTATGAAGCCGGGCTATCGTTCCCCGAGCTCGGCTGAACACTTGCGGCGTCCCCCGGGGGACCTGCACGGCGGTTAGCCCTGGTCCCGCGTCCCGTGTGAACAGCGATGAATGAATTCATTCAATGCACGCCCCCCCCCGGGTGCACGAGTGTTATGAAGCCGGGCTATCGTTCCCCGAGCTCGGCTGAACACCTGCGCAAGCGCCGCTGCGGAGACCCGTTAGAAGCAGCCCCGAAGGCCAGCGAAAATAGCCGAGAGTTAAGCCCCTCCCCGCCGTGGCTTCGTCAGCCACTCGCCGCTTCAAGAGGGACGGGCCTCTGGTCATGTCATGTCATAAATCACATGACCAGAGGCCCGCCCATCCTGACGTTGCGGAAGTTTGCCGAAGACACAGCGGGGAGAGGCTTAACTCTCGGCTATTTTCGGACCCGGCGAGAAGGCAGCAGGACGCTCTATTCACGGCTAACTCCCCGCGGTCCCCTCTGACCGATCGGAGCCGGTTTAGCGCTCCAGGCAGTCGGATACTTTAGCGCCTCAGCAGCGGGGGCGACGACCTCTAACATTCCCCGGGGAGCTGCCCGAGTGTAAGGCCGGGACCCCCGTCTGCTGGGGGAAAAAAATACCTGCACGTCCCCCCCCGTGTGCACGGGTGTTATGAGCTCGGGCTGAACACTTGCTCGTCCCCCCCGCCCCCGGGGAGCTGCACGGCGGAACAGCGATGAATGAATTCATTAAATGCACTTTCCCCCCGGGTGCACGAGTGTTATGGGTCCCGGCTATCGTTCCCCGAGCTCGGCTGAACACTTGCGGCGTCCCCCGGGGGACCTGCACGGCGGTTAGCCCTGGTCCCGCGTCCCGTGTGAACAGCGATGAATGAATTCATTCAATGCACGCCCCCCCCCCGGGTGCACGAGTGTTATGAAGCCGGGCTATCGTTCCCCGAGCTCGGCTGAACACTTGCGGCGTCCCCCGGGGGACCTGCACGGCGGTTAGCCCTGGTCCCGCGTCCCGTGTGAACAGCGATGAATGAATTCATTCAATGCACGCCCCCCCCCGGGTGCACGAGTGTTATGGGTCCCGGCTGGAGATCCGCGAGCTCGGGCTGAACACTTGCTCGTCCCCTGCAGTGTTTTTAGAAGAATTCCCGCAGAAATCGGATTTTTTTGAGCAATTCAAATAAGAGTAACAGCATTTGCATCCCCGGTGTCATAAATATTTTCCACCAGTAGATGGCAGCAGCCCCTAGAATTGGAGTCGGCAACCATTCAAATACTTGAAAAAGTACATTTTAATGAGTTTTTAAGCCAATTTTGGCAGGCTCTCAAAGAATCAGCGAATGTGGTAGGGGGCTGAAAATTGCTACAGAGTACCTGTAGGACATGCAGATAAGTGGTGGAAAAGCACAGGTTGCTGGGCCTTTCGGTTCCGACGCTGCCCCTGTCCTTAAATGCCACTTCTAAGTGCACTGCAGGCCCCTTGAAAAAGTACATTTGGAAGGATTTTGAAGCGATGCAAGCAGGTAGAAACACCATTCCAAGGGCTGTAGTATCAGACTAACAGCCTGTAACTGAGCCCAGGGTTTTTAGAGCGATTCCTACAAAATTCAGCTTTTTTCCCATTCAACTAAGGCGACCGCTGCTTTAAGCCTATGGGTCATTTGTAACAATTTTGGCAGGCTCTCAAAGAATCAGCGAATGTGGTAGGTGGCTGAAAATTGCTACAGAGTACCTGTAGGACATGCAGATAAGTGGTGGAAAAGCACAGGTTGCTGGGCCTTTCGGTTCCGACGCTGCCCCTGTCCTTAAATGCCACTTCTAAGTGCACTGCAGGCCCCTTGAAAAAGTACATTTGGAAGGATTTTGAAGCGATGCAAGCAGGTAGAAACACCATTCCAAGGGCTGTAGTATCAGACTAACAGCCTGTAACTGAGCCCAGGGTTTTTAGAGCGATTCCTACAAAATTCAGCTTTTTTCCGTTTCTGTTTTTTACGTTTTCTGGTGAAAACGCCTATACGTTTCAATGGGAATCACATTAAAATTAATATTTCAATAACCCCTGGAGCTACCACCTCATACGAGGTATCGTTGGATAGGTATGATTGCAAGCTACAAAACAACACCGCACTCGAGTTTTTATTCGACTGCTACACTAAATAACGACCTTAAATAGGTTTCGTTTACATTTGGCGAAAAAACGTCCCGTTCAGGTTTTTTTTTTTTTTTTTTTTTTTTAATATTTAAATAACCACAGGTGGTATCAATTGAATCAAGGTATGCCTGTAAAGGTATTACTGCGAGCTACAAAACAAGACCTTTAGCACGGAAACGAGTGTGACCCTAACCCTAACCCTGAGTCACACTAGTTTTGATGGGCCACAGATGGAGCTGCGTGCCTGCAACGGAGAGTGGGAGAGCTGGAGAGTGGGAGAGCTGGAGAGTGGGAGAGCTTGGGAGTGGAACGGCACTTGCATCCCAGTCGGATGCTGGGCTTTGGGACGCTCCATCCTTTTCACCGGCCATGGATGCGGCCAGGGCAGGGGGATGGATGCCTGGGACACAAGCCCAGTGCGGGGAGCTGCACGGCGGTTCGCCGGTGCCCCGCGTCCCAGGTGAACAGCGATTAATGAATTAATTAAATGCACGTCCCCCCCGGGTGCACGAGTGTTCTGAGGCCGGGTTGCAGTTCCGCGAGCTCGGGCGTGGGACGGCACTTGCATCCCAGTCGGATGCTGGGCTTTGGGACGCTCCATCCTTTTCACCGGCCATGGATGCGGCCAGGGCAGGGGGATGGATGCCTGGGACACAAGCCCAGTGCGGGGAGCTGCACGGCGGTTCGCCGGTGCCCCGCGTCCCAGGTGAACAGCGATTAATGAATTAATTAAATGCACGTCCCCCCCGGGTGCACGAGTGTTCTGAGGCCGGGTTGCAGTTCCGCGAGCTCGGGCGTGGGACGGCACTTGCATCCCAGTCGGATGCTGGGCTTTGGGACGCTCCATCCTTTTCACCGGCCATGGATGCGGCCAGGGCAGGGGGATGGATGCCTGGGACACAAGCCCAGTGCGGGGAGCTGCACGGCGGTTCGCCGGTGCCCCGCGTCCCAGGTGAACAGCGATTAATGAATTAATTAAATGCACGTCCCCCCCGGGTGCACGAGTGTTCTGAGGCCGGGTTGCAGTTCCGCGAGCTCGGGCGTGGGACGGCACTTGCATCCCAGTCGGATGCTGGGCTTTGGGACGCTCCATCCTTTTCACCGGCCATGGATGCGGCCAGGGCAGGGGGATGGATGCCTGGGACACAAGCCCAGTGCGGGGACCTGCACTGCGGTTAGCCCTGGTCCCGCGTCCCGTGTGAACAGCGATGAATGAATTCATTCAATGCACGCCCCCCCCCCGGGTGCACGAGTGTTATGAAGCCGGGCTATCGTTCCCCGAGCTCGGCTGAACACTTGCGGCGTCCTCCGGGGGACCTGCACGGCGGTTAGCCCTGGTCCCGCGTCCCGTGTGAACAGCGATGAATGAATTCATTCAATGCACTTTCCCCCCCGGGTGCACGAGTGTTATGGGTCCCGGCTATCGTTCCCCGAGCTCGGCTGAACACTTGCGGCGGTTAGCCCTGGTCCCGCGTCCCGTGTGAACAGCGATGAATGAATTCATTCAATGCACGCCCCCCCCCCGGGTGCACGAGTGTTATGAAGCCGGGCTATCGTTCCCCGAGCTCGGCTGAACACTTGCGGCGTCCCCCGGGGGACCTGCACGGCGGTTAGCCCTGGTCCCGCGTCCCGTGTGAACAGCGATGAATGAATTCATTCAATGCACGCCCCCCCCCGGGTGCACGAGTGTTATGAAGCCGGGCTATCGTTCCCCGAGCTCGGCTGAACACTTGCGGCGGTTAGCCCTGGTCCCGCGTCCCGGGTCTACAGCGATGAATGAATTCATTCAATGCACGCCCCCCCCCCGGGTGCACGAGTGTTATGAAGCCGGGCTATCGTTCCCCGAGCTCGGCTGAACACTTGCGGCGTCCCCCGGGGGACCTGCACGGCGGTTAGCCCTGGTCCCGCGTCCCGTGTGAACAGCGATGAATGAATTCATTCAATGCACGCCCCCCCCCGGGTGCACGAGTGTTATGAAGCCGGGCTATCGTTCCCCGAGCTCGGCTGAACACTTGCGGCGGTTAGCCCTGGTCCCGCGTCCCGGGTCTACAGCGATGAATGAATTCATTCAATGCACGCCCCCCCCCCGGGTGCACGAGTGTTATGAAGCCGGGCTATCGTTCCCCGAGCTCGGCTGAACACTTGCGGCGTCCCCCGGGGGACCTGCACGGCGGTTAGCCCTGGTCCCGCGTCCCGTGTGAACAGCGATGAATGAATTCATTCAATGCACGCCCCCCCCCGGGTGCACGAGTGTTATGAAGCCGGGCTATCGTTCCCCGAGCTCGGCTGAACACTTGCGGCGGTTAGCCCTGGTCCCGCGTCCCGGGTCTACAGCGATGAATGAATTCATTCAATGCACGCCCCCCCCCCGGGTGCACGAGTGTTATGAAGCCGGGCTATCGTTCCCCGAGCTCGGCTGAACACTTGCGGCGTCCCCCGGGGGACCTGCACGGCGGTTAGCCCTGGTCCCGCGTCCCGTGTGAACAGCGATGAATGAATTCATTCAATGCACGCCCCCCCCCCGGGTGCACGAGTGTTATGAAGCCGGGCTATCGTTCCCCGAGCTCGGCTGAACACTTGCGGCGGTTAGCCCTGGTCCCGCGTCCCGGGTCTACAGCGATGAATGAATTCATTCAATGCACGCCCCCCCCCCGGGTGCACGAGTGTTATGAAGCCGGGCTATCGTTCCCCGAGCTCGGCTGAACACTTGCGGCGTCCCCCGGGGGACCTGCACGGCGGTTAGCCCTGGTCCCGCGTCCCGTGTGAACAGCGATGAATGAATTCATTCAATGCACGCCCCCCCCCGGGTGCACGAGTGTTATGAAGCCGGGCTATCGTTCCCCGAGCTCGGCTGAACACCTGCGCAAGCGCCGCTGCGGAGACCCGTTAGAAGCAGCCCCGAAGGCCAGCGAAAATAGCCGAGAGTTAAGCCCCTCCCCGCCGTGGCTTCGTCAGCCACTCGCCGCTTCAAGAGGGACGGGCCTCTGGTCATGTCATGTCATAAATCACATGACCAGAGGCCCGCCCATCCTGACGTTGCGGAAGTTTGCCGAAGACACAGCGGGGAGAGGCTTAACTCTCGGCTATTTTCGGACCCGGCGAGAAGGCAGCAGGACGCTCTATTCACGGCTAACTCCCCGCGGTCCCCTCTGACCGATCGGAGCCGGTTTAGCGCTCCAGGCAGTCGGATACTTTAGCGCCTCAGCAGCGGGGGCGACGACCTCTAACATTCCCCGGGGAGCTGCCCGAGTGTAAGGCCGGGACCCCCGTCTGCTGGGGGAAAAAAATACCTGCACGTCCCCCCCCGTGTGCACGGGTGTTATGAGCTCGGGCTGAACACTTGCTCGTCCCCCCCGCCCCCGGGGAGCTGCACGGCGGAACAGCGATGAATGAATTCATTAAATGCACTTTCCCCCCGGGTGCACGAGTGTTATGGGTCCCGGCTATCGTTCCCCGAGCTCGGCTGAACACTTGCGGCGTCCCCCGGGGGACCTGCACGGCGGTTAGCCCTGGTCCCGCGTCCCGTGTGAACAGCGATGAATGAATTCATTCAATGCACGCCCCCCCCCGGGTGCACGAGTGTTATGAAGCCGGGCTATCGTTCCCCGAGCTCGGCTGAACACTTGCGGCGGTTAGCCCTGGTCCCGCGTCCCGGGTCTACAGCGATGAATGAATTCATTCAATGCACGCCCCCCCCCCGGGTGCACGAGTGTTATGAAGCCGGGCTATCGTTCCCCGAGCTCGGCTGAACACTTGCGGCGTCCCCCGGGGGACCTGCACGGCGGTTAGCCCTGGTCCCGCGTCCCGTGTGAACAGCGATGAATGAATTCATTCAATGCACGCCCCCCCCCGGGTGCACGAGTGTTATGAAGCCGGGCTATCGTTCCCCGAGCTCGGCTGAACACTTGCGGCGGTTAGCCCTGGTCCCGCGTCCCGGGTCTACAGCGATGAATGAATTCATTCAATGCACGCCCCCCCCCCGGGTGCACGAGTGTTATGAAGCCGGGCTATCGTTCCCCGAGCTCGGCTGAACACTTGCGGCGTCCCCCGGGGGACCTGCACGGCGGTTAGCCCTGGTCCCGCGTCCCGTGTGAACAGCGATGAATGAATTCATTCAATGCACGCCCCCCCCCGGGTGCACGAGTGTTATGAAGCCGGGCTATCGTTCCCCGAGCTCGGCTGAACACTTGCGGCGGTTAGCCCTGGTCCCGCGTCCCGGGTCTACAGCGATGAATGAATTCATTCAATGCACGCCCCCCCCCCCGGGTGCACGAGTGTTATGAAGCCGGGCTATCGTTCCCCGAGCTCGGCTGAACACTTGCGGCGTCCCCCGGGGGACCTGCACGGCGGTTAGCCCTGGTCCCGCGTCCCGTGTGAACAGCGATGAATGAATTCATTCAATGCACGCCCCCCCCCGGGTGCACGAGTGTTATGAAGCCGGGCTATCGTTCCCCGAGCTCGGCTGAACACCTGCGCAAGCGCCGCTGCGGAGACCCGTTAGAAGCAGCCCCGAAGGCCAGCGAAAATAGCCGAGAGTTAAGCCCCTCCCCGCCGTGGCTTCGTCAGCCACTCGCCGCTTCAAGAGGGACGGGCCTCTGGTCATGTCATGTCATAAATCACATGACCAGAGGCCCGCCCATCCTGACGTTGCGGAAGTTTGCCGAAGACACAGCGGGGAGAGGCTTAACTCTCGGCTATTTTCGGACCCGGCGAGAAGGCAGCAGGACGCTCTATTCACGGCTAACTCCCCGCGGTCCCCTCTGACCGATCGGAGCCGGTTTAGCGCTCCAGGCAGTCGGATACTTTAGCGCCTCAGCAGCGGGGGCGACGACCTCTAACATTCCCCGGGGAGCTGCCCGAGTGTAAGGCCGGGACCCCCGTCTGCTGGGGGAAAAAAATACCTGCACGTCCCCCCCCGTGTGCACGGGTGTTATGAGCTCGGGCTGAACACTTGCTCGTCCCCCCCGCCCCCGGGGAGCTGCACGGCGGAACAGCGATGAATGAATTCATTAAATGCACTTTCCCCCCGGGTGCACGAGTGTTATGGGTCCCGGCTATCGTTCCCCGAGCTCGGCTGAACACTTGCGGCGTCCCCCGGGGGACCTGCACGGCGGTTAGCCCTGGTCCCGCGTCCCGTGTGAACAGCGATGAATGAATTCATTCAATGCACGCCCCCCCCCCGGGTGCACGAGTGTTATGAAGCCGGGCTATCGTTCCCCGAGCTCGGCTGAACACTTGCGGCGTCCCCCGGGGGACCTGCACGGCGGTTAGCCCTGGTCCCGCGTCCCGTGTGAACAGCGATGAATGAATTCATTCAATGCACGCCCCCCCCCGGGTGCACGAGTGTTATGGGTCCCGGCTGGAGATCCGCGAGCTCGGGCTGAACACTTGCTCGTCCCCTGCAGTGTTTTTAGAAGAATTCCCGCAGAAATCGGATTTTTTTGAGCAATTCAAATAAGAGTAACAGCATTTGCATCCCCGGTGTCATAAATATTTTCCACCAGTAGATGGCAGCAGCCCCTAGAATTGGAGTCGGCAACCATTCAAATACTTGAAAAAGTACATTTTAATGAGTTTTTAAGCCAATTTTGGCAGGCTCTCAAAGAATCAGCGAATGTGGTAGGGGGCTGAAAATTGCTACAGAGTACCTGTAGGACATGCAGATAAGTGGTGGAAAAGCACAGGTTGCTGGGCCTTTCGGTTCCGACGCTGCCCCTGTCCTTAAATGCCACTTCTAAGTGCACTGCAGGCCCCTTGAAAAAGTACATTTGGAAGGATTTTGAAGCGATGCAAGCAGGTAGAAACACCATTCCAAGGGCTGTAGTATCAGACTAACAGCCTGTAACTGAGCCCAGGGTTTTTAGAGCGATTCCTACAAAATTCAGCTTTTTTCCCATTCAACTAAGGCGACCGCTGCTTTAAGCCTATGGGTCATTTGTAACAATTTTGGCAGGCTCTCAAAGAATCAGCGAATGTGGTAGGTGGCTGAAAATTGCTACAGAGTACCTGTAGGACATGCAGATAAGTGGTGGAAAAGCACAGGTTGCTGGGCCTTTCGGTTCCGACGCTGCCCCTGTCCTTAAATGCCACTTCTAAGTGCACTGCAGGCCCCTTGAAAAAGTACATTTGGAAGGATTTTGAAGCGATGCAAGCAGGTAGAAACACCATTCCAAGGGCTGTAGTATCAGACTAACAGCCTGTAACTGAGCCCAGGGTTTTTAGAGCGATTCCTACAAAATTCAGCTTTTTTCCGTTTCTGTTTTTTACGTTTTCTGGTGAAAACGCCTATACGTTTCAATGGGAATCACATTAAAATTAATATTTCAATAACCCCTGGAGCTACCACCTCATACGAGGTATCGTTGGATAGGTATGATTGCAAGCTACAAAACAACACCGCACTCGAGTTTTTATTCGACTGCTACACTAAATAACGACCTTAAATAGGTTTCGTTTACATTTGGCGAAAAAACGTCCCGTTCAGGTTTTTTTTTTTTTTTTTTTTTTTTAATATTTAAATAACCACAGGTGGTATCAATTGAATCAAGGTATGCCTGTAAAGGTATTACTGCGAGCTACAAAACAAGACCTTTAGCACGGAAACGAGTGTGACCCTAACCCTAACCCTGAGTCACACTAGTTTTGATGGGCCACAGATGGAGCTGCGTGCCTGCAACGGAGAGTGGGAGAGCTGGAGAGTGGGAGAGCTGGAGAGTGGGAGAGCTTGGGAGTGGAACGGCACTTGCATCCCAGTCGGATGCTGGGCTTTGGGACGCTCCATCCTTTTCACCGGCCATGGATGCGGCCAGGGCAGGGGGATGGATGCCTGGGACACAAGCCCAGTGCGGGGAGCTGCACGGCGGTTCGCCGGTGCCCCGCGTCCCAGGTGAACAGCGATTAATGAATTAATTAAATGCACGTCCCCCCCGGGTGCACGAGTGTTCTGAGGCCGGGTTGCAGTTCCGCGAGCTCGGGCGTGGGACGGCACTTGCATCCCAGTCGGATGCTGGGCTTTGGGACGCTCCATCCTTTTCACCGGCCATGGATGCGGCCAGGGCAGGGGGATGGATGCCTGGGACACAAGCCCAGTGCGGGGAGCTGCACGGCGGTTCGCCGGTGCCCCGCGTCCCAGGTGAACAGCGATTAATGAATTAATTAAATGCACGTCCCCCCCGGGTGCACGAGTGTTCTGAGGCCGGGTTGCAGTTCCGCGAGCTCGGGCGTGGGACGGCACTTGCATCCCAGTCGGATGCTGGGCTTTGGGACGCTCCATCCTTTTCACCGGCCATGGATGCGGCCAGGGCAGGGGGATGGATGCCTGGGACACAAGCCCAGTGCGGGGAGCTGCACGGCGGTTCGCCGGTGCCCCGCGTCCCAGGTGAACAGCGATTAATGAATTAATTAAATGCACGTCCCCCCCGGGTGCACGAGTGTTCTGAGGCCGGGTTGCAGTTCCGCGAGCTCGGGCGTGGGACGGCACTTGCATCCCAGTCGGATGCTGGGCTTTGGGACGCTCCATCCTTTTCACCGGCCATGGATGCGGCCAGGGCAGGGGGATGGATGCCTGGGACACAAGCCCAGTGCGGGGACCTGCACTGCGGTTAGCCCTGGTCCCGCGTCCCGTGTGAACAGCGATGAATGAATTCATTCAATGCACGCCCCCCCCCCCGGGTGCACGAGTGTTATGAAGCCGGGCTATCGTTCCCCGAGCTCGGCTGAACACTTGCGGCGTCCCCCGGGGGACCTGCACGGCGGTTAGCCCTGGTCCCGCGTCCCGTGTGAACAGCGATGAATGAATTCATTCAATGCACTTTCCCCCCCGGGTGCACGAGTGTTATGGGTCCCGGCTATCGTTCCCCGAGCTCGGCTGAACACTTGCGGCGGTTAGCCCTGGTCCCGCGTCCCGTGTGAACAGCGATGAATGAATTCATTCAATGCACGCCCCCCCCCCGGGTGCACGAGTGTTATGAAGCCGGGCTATCGTTCCCCGAGCTCGGCTGAACACTTGCGGCGTCCCCCGGGGGACCTGCACGGCGGTTAGCCCTGGTCCCGCGTCCCGTGTGAACAGCGATGAATGAATTCATTCAATGCACGCCCCCCCCCGGGTGCACGAGTGTTATGAAGCCGGGCTATCGTTCCCCGAGCTCGGCTGAACACTTGCGGCGGTTAGCCCTGGTCCCGCGTCCCGGGTCTACAGCGATGAATGAATTCATTCAATGCACGCCCCCCCCCCCCGGGTGCACGAGTGTTATGAAGCCGGGCTATCGTTCCCCGAGCTCGGCTGAACACTTGCGGCGTCCCCCGGGGGACCTGCACGGCGGTTAGCCCTGGTCCCGCGTCCCGTGTGAACAGCGATGAATGAATTCATTCAATGCACGCCCCCCCCCGGGTGCACGAGTGTTATGAAGCCGGGCTATCGTTCCCCGAGCTCGGCTGAACACTTGCGGCGGTTAGCCCTGGTCCCGCGTCCCGGGTCTACAGCGATGAATGAATTCATTCAATGCACGCCCCCCCCCCGGGTGCACGAGTGTTATGAAGCCGGGCTATCGTTCCCCGAGCTCGGCTGAACACTTGCGGCGTCCCCCGGGGGACCTGCACGGCGGTTAGCCCTGGTCCCGCGTCCCGTGTGAACAGCGATGAATGAATTCATTCAATGCACGCCCCCCCCCGGGTGCACGAGTGTTATGAAGCCGGGCTATCGTTCCCCGAGCTCGGCTGAACACTTGCGGCGGTTAGCCCTGGTCCCGCGTCCCGGGTCTACAGCGATGAATGAATTCATTCAATGCACGCCCCCCCCCCGGGTGCACGAGTGTTATGAAGCCGGGCTATCGTTCCCCGAGCTCGGCTGAACACTTGCGGCGTCCCCCGGGGGACCTGCACGGCGGTTAGCCCTGGTCCCGCGTCCCGTGTGAACAGCGATGAATGAATTCATTCAATGCACGCCCCCCCCCGGGTGCACGAGTGTTATGAAGCCGGGCTATCGTTCCCCGAGCTCGGCTGAACACTTGCGGCGGTTAGCCCTGGTCCCGCGTCCCGGGTCTACAGCGATGAATGAATTCATTCAATGCACGCCCCCCCCCCGGGTGCACGAGTGTTATGAAGCCGGGCTATCGTTCCCCGAGCTCGGCTGAACACTTGCGGCGTCCCCCGGGGGACCTGCACGGCGGTTAGCCCTGGTCCCGCGTCCCGTGTGAACAGCGATGAATGAATTCATTCAATGCACGCCCCCCCCCCGGGTGCACGAGTGTTATGAAGCCGGGCTATCGTTCCCCGAGCTCGGCTGAACACTTGCGGCGGTTAGCCCTGGTCCCGCGTCCCGGGTCTACAGCGATGAATGAATTCATTCAATGCACGCCCCCCCCCCGGGTGCACGAGTGTTATGAAGCCGGGCTATCGTTCCCCGAGCTCGGCTGAACACTTGCGGCGTCCCCCGGGGGACCTGCACGGCGGTTAGCCCTGGTCCCGCGTCCCGTGTGAACAGCGATGAATGAATTCATTCAATGCACGCCCCCCCCCGGGTGCACGAGTGTTATGAAGCCGGGCTATCGTTCCCCGAGCTCGGCTGAACACCTGCGCAAGCGCCGCTGCGGAGACCCGTTAGAAGCAGCCCCGAAGGCCAGCGAAAATAGCCGAGAGTTAAGCCCCTCCCCGCCGTGGCTTCGTCAGCCACTCGCCGCTTCAAGAGGGACGGGCCTCTGGTCATGTCATGTCATAAATCACATGACCAGAGGCCCGCCCATCCTGACGTTGCGGAAGTTTGCCGAAGACACAGCGGGGAGAGGCTTAACTCTCGGCTATTTTCGGACCCGGCGAGAAGGCAGCAGGACGCTCTATTCACGGCTAACTCCCCGCGGTCCCCTCTGACCGATCGGAGCCGGTTTAGCGCTCCAGGCAGTCGGATACTTTAGCGCCTCAGCAGCGGGGGCGACGACCTCTAACATTCCCCGGGGAGCTGCCCGAGTGTAAGGCCGGGACCCCCGTCTGCTGGGGGAAAAAAATACCTGCACGTCCCCCCCCGTGTGCACGGGTGTTATGAGCTCGGGCTGAACACTTGCTCGTCCCCCCCGCCCCCGGGGAGCTGCACGGCGGAACAGCGATGAATGAATTCATTAAATGCACTTTCCCCCCGGGTGCACGAGTGTTATGGGTCCCGGCTATCGTTCCCCGAGCTCGGCTGAACACTTGCGGCGTCCCCCGGGGGACCTGCACGGCGGTTAGCCCTGGTCCCGCGTCCCGTGTGAACAGCGATGAATGAATTCATTCAATGCACGCCCCCCCCCGGGTGCACGAGTGTTATGAAGCCGGGCTATCGTTCCCCGAGCTCGGCTGAACACTTGCGGCGGTTAGCCCTGGTCCCGCGTCCCGGGTCTACAGCGATGAATGAATTCATTCAATGCACGCCCCCCCCCCGGGTGCACGAGTGTTATGAAGCCGGGCTATCGTTCCCCGAGCTCGGCTGAACACTTGCGGCGTCCCCCGGGGGACCTGCACGGCGGTTAGCCCTGGTCCCGCGTCCCGTGTGAACAGCGATGAATGAATTCATTCAATGCACGCCCCCCCCCGGGTGCACGAGTGTTATGAAGCCGGGCTATCGTTCCCCGAGCTCGGCTGAACACTTGCGGCGGTTAGCCCTGGTCCCGCGTCCCGGGTCTACAGCGATGAATGAATTCATTCAATGCACGCCCCCCCCCCGGGTGCACGAGTGTTATGAAGCCGGGCTATCGTTCCCCGAGCTCGGCTGAACACTTGCGGCGTCCCCCGGGGGACCTGCACGGCGGTTAGCCCTGGTCCCGCGTCCCGTGTGAACAGCGATGAATGAATTCATTCAATGCACGCCCCCCCCCGGGTGCACGAGTGTTATGAAGCCGGGCTATCGTTCCCCGAGCTCGGCTGAACACTTGCGGCGGTTAGCCCTGGTCCCGCGTCCCGGGTCTACAGCGATGAATGAATTCATTCAATGCACGCCCCCCCCCCGGGTGCACGAGTGTTATGAAGCCGGGCTATCGTTCCCCGAGCTCGGCTGAACACTTGCGGCGTCCCCCGGGGGACCTGCACGGCGGTTAGCCCTGGTCCCGCGTCCCGTGTGAACAGCGATGAATGAATTCATTCAATGCACGCCCCCCCCCGGGTGCACGAGTGTTATGAAGCCGGGCTATCGTTCCCCGAGCTCGGCTGAACACCTGCGCAAGCGCCGCTGCGGAGACCCGTTAGAAGCAGCCCCGAAGGCCAGCGAAAATAGCCGAGAGTTAAGCCCCTCCCCGCCGTGGCTTCGTCAGCCACTCGCCGCTTCAAGAGGGACGGGCCTCTGGTCATGTCATGTCATAAATCACATGACCAGAGGCCCGCCCATCCTGACGTTGCGGAAGTTTGCCGAAGACACAGCGGGGAGAGGCTTAACTCTCGGCTATTTTCGGACCCGGCGAGAAGGCAGCAGGACGCTCTATTCACGGCTAACTCCCCGCGGTCCCCTCTGACCGATCGGAGCCGGTTTAGCGCTCCAGGCAGTCGGATACTTTAGCGCCTCAGCAGCGGGGGCGACGACCTCTAACATTCCCCGGGGAGCTGCCCGAGTGTAAGGCCGGGACCCCCGTCTGCTGGGGGAAAAAAATACCTGCACGTCCCCCCCCGTGTGCACGGGTGTTATGAGCTCGGGCTGAACACTTGCTCGTCCCCCCCGCCCCCGGGGAGCTGCACGGCGGAACAGCGATGAATGAATTCATTAAATGCACTTTCCCCCCGGGTGCACGAGTGTTATGGGTCCCGGCTATCGTTCCCCGAGCTCGGCTGAACACTTGCGGCGTCCCCCGGGGGACCTGCACGGCGGTTAGCCCTGGTCCCGCGTCCCGTGTGAACAGCGATGAATGAATTCATTCAATGCACGCCCCCCCCCCGGGTGCACGAGTGTTATGAAGCCGGGCTATCGTTCCCCGAGCTCGGCTGAACACTTGCGGCGTCCCCCGGGGGACCTGCACGGCGGTTAGCCCTGGTCCCGCGTCCCGTGTGAACAGCGATGAATGAATTCATTCAATGCACGCCCCCCCCCGGGTGCACGAGTGTTATGGGTCCCGGCTGGAGATCCGCGAGCTCGGGCTGAACACTTGCTCGTCCCCTGCAGTGTTTTTAGAAGAATTCCCGCAGAAATCGGATTTTTTTGAGCAATTCAAATAAGAGTAACAGCATTTGCATCCCCGGTGTCATAAATATTTTCCACCAGTAGATGGCAGCAGCCCCTAGAATTGGAGTCGGCAACCATTCAAATACTTGAAAAAGTACATTTTAATGAGTTTTTAAGCCAATTTTGGCAGGCTCTCAAAGAATCAGCGAATGTGGTAGGGGGCTGAAAATTGCTACAGAGTACCTGTAGGACATGCAGATAAGTGGTGGAAAAGCACAGGTTGCTGGGCCTTTCGGTTCCGACGCTGCCCCTGTCCTTAAATGCCACTTCTAAGTGCACTGCAGGCCCCTTGAAAAAGTACATTTGGAAGGATTTTGAAGCGATGCAAGCAGGTAGAAACACCATTCCAAGGGCTGTAGTATCAGACTAACAGCCTGTAACTGAGCCCAGGGTTTTTAGAGCGATTCCTACAAAATTCAGCTTTTTTCCCATTCAACTAAGGCGACCGCTGCTTTAAGCCTATGGGTCATTTGTAACAATTTTGGCAGGCTCTCAAAGAATCAGCGAATGTGGTAGGTGGCTGAAAATTGCTACAGAGTACCTGTAGGACATGCAGATAAGTGGTGGAAAAGCACAGGTTGCTGGGCCTTTCGGTTCCGACGCTGCCCCTGTCCTTAAATGCCACTTCTAAGTGCACTGCAGGCCCCTTGAAAAAGTACATTTGGAAGGATTTTGAAGCGATGCAAGCAGGTAGAAACACCATTCCAAGGGCTGTAGTATCAGACTAACAGCCTGTAACTGAGCCCAGGGTTTTTAGAGCGATTCCTACAAAATTCAGCTTTTTTCCGTTTCTGTTTTTTACGTTTTCTGGTGAAAACGCCTATACGTTTCAATGGGAATCACATTAAAATTAATATTTCAATAACCCCTGGAGCTACCACCTCATACGAGGTATCGTTGGATAGGTATGATTGCAAGCTACAAAACAACACCGCACTCGAGTTTTTATTCGACTGCTACACTAAATAACGACCTTAAATAGGTTTCGTTTACATTTGGCGAAAAAACGTCCCGTTCAGGTTTTTTTTTTTTTTTTTTTTTTTTAATATTTAAATAACCACAGGTGGTATCAATTGAATCAAGGTATGCCTGTAAAGGTATTACTGCGAGCTACAAAACAAGACCTTTAGCACGGAAACGAGTGTGACCCTAACCCTAACCCTGAGTCACACTAGTTTTGATGGGCCACAGATGGAGCTGCGTGCCTGCAACGGAGAGTGGGAGAGCTGGAGAGTGGGAGAGCTGGAGAGTGGGAGAGCTTGGGAGTGGAACGGCACTTGCATCCCAGTCGGATGCTGGGCTTTGGGACGCTCCATCCTTTTCACCGGCCATGGATGCGGCCAGGGCAGGGGGATGGATGCCTGGGACACAAGCCCAGTGCGGGGAGCTGCACGGCGGTTCGCCGGTGCCCCGCGTCCCAGGTGAACAGCGATTAATGAATTAATTAAATGCACGTCCCCCCCGGGTGCACGAGTGTTCTGAGGCCGGGTTGCAGTTCCGCGAGCTCGGGCGTGGGACGGCACTTGCATCCCAGTCGGATGCTGGGCTTTGGGACGCTCCATCCTTTTCACCGGCCATGGATGCGGCCAGGGCAGGGGGATGGATGCCTGGGACACAAGCCCAGTGCGGGGAGCTGCACGGCGGTTCGCCGGTGCCCCGCGTCCCAGGTGAACAGCGATTAATGAATTAATTAAATGCACGTCCCCCCCGGGTGCACGAGTGTTCTGAGGCCGGGTTGCAGTTCCGCGAGCTCGGGCGTGGGACGGCACTTGCATCCCAGTCGGATGCTGGGCTTTGGGACGCTCCATCCTTTTCACCGGCCATGGATGCGGCCAGGGCAGGGGGATGGATGCCTGGGACACAAGCCCAGTGCGGGGAGCTGCACGGCGGTTCGCCGGTGCCCCGCGTCCCAGGTGAACAGCGATTAATGAATTAATTAAATGCACGTCCCCCCCGGGTGCACGAGTGTTCTGAGGCCGGGTTGCAGTTCCGCGAGCTCGGGCGTGGGACGGCACTTGCATCCCAGTCGGATGCTGGGCTTTGGGACGCTCCATCCTTTTCACCGGCCATGGATGCGGCCAGGGCAGGGGGATGGATGCCTGGGACACAAGCCCAGTGCGGGGACCTGCACTGCGGTTAGCCCTGGTCCCGCGTCCCGTGTGAACAGCGATGAATGAATTCATTCAATGCACGCCCCCCCCCCGGGTGCACGAGTGTTATGAAGCCGGGCTATCGTTCCCCGAGCTCGGCTGAACACTTGCGGCGTCCCCCGGGGGACCTGCACGGCGGTTAGCCCTGGTCCCGCGTCCCGTGTGAACAGCGATGAATGAATTCATTCAATGCACTTTCCCCCCCGGGTGCACGAGTGTTATGGGTCCCGGCTATCGTTCCCCGAGCTCGGCTGAACACTTGCGGCGGTTAGCCCTGGTCCCGCGTCCCGTGTGAACAGCGATGAATGAATTCATTCAATGCACGCCCCCCCCCCGGGTGCACGAGTGTTATGAAGCCGGGCTATCGTTCCCCGAGCTCGGCTGAACACTTGCGGCGTCCCCCGGGGGACCTGCACGGCGGTTAGCCCTGGTCCCGCGTCCCGTGTGAACAGCGATGAATGAATTCATTCAATGCACGCCCCCCCCCGGGTGCACGAGTGTTATGAAGCCGGGCTATCGTTCCCCGAGCTCGGCTGAACACTTGCGGCGGTTAGCCCTGGTCCCGCGTCCCGGGTCTACAGCGATGAATGAATTCATTCAATGCACGCCCCCCCCCCGGGTGCACGAGTGTTATGAAGCCGGGCTATCGTTCCCCGAGCTCGGCTGAACACTTGCGGCGTCCCCCGGGGGACCTGCACGGCGGTTAGCCCTGGTCCCGCGTCCCGTGTGAACAGCGATGAATGAATTCATTCAATGCACGCCCCCCCCCGGGTGCACGAGTGTTATGAAGCCGGGCTATCGTTCCCCGAGCTCGGCTGAACACTTGCGGCGGTTAGCCCTGGTCCCGCGTCCCGGGTCTACAGCGATGAATGAATTCATTCAATGCACGCCCCCCCCCCGGGTGCACGAGTGTTATGAAGCCGGGCTATCGTTCCCCGAGCTCGGCTGAACACTTGCGGCGTCCCCCGGGGGACCTGCACGGCGGTTAGCCCTGGTCCCGCGTCCCGTGTGAACAGCGATGAATGAATTCATTCAATGCACGCCCCCCCCCGGGTGCACGAGTGTTATGAAGCCGGGCTATCGTTCCCCGAGCTCGGCTGAACACTTGCGGCGGTTAGCCCTGGTCCCGCGTCCCGGGTCTACAGCGATGAATGAATTCATTCAATGCACGCCCCCCCCCCGGGTGCACGAGTGTTATGAAGCCGGGCTATCGTTCCCCGAGCTCGGCTGAACACTTGCGGCGTCCCCCGGGGGACCTGCACGGCGGTTAGCCCTGGTCCCGCGTCCCGTGTGAACAGCGATGAATGAATTCATTCAATGCACGCCCCCCCCCCGGGTGCACGAGTGTTATGAAGCCGGGCTATCGTTCCCCGAGCTCGGCTGAACACTTGCGGCGGTTAGCCCTGGTCCCGCGTCCCGGGTCTACAGCGATGAATGAATTCATTCAATGCACGCCCCCCCCCCGGGTGCACGAGTGTTATGAAGCCGGGCTATCGTTCCCCGAGCTCGGCTGAACACTTGCGGCGTCCCCCGGGGGACCTGCACGGCGGTTAGCCCTGGTCCCGCGTCCCGTGTGAACAGCGATGAATGAATTCATTCAATGCACGCCCCCCCCCGGGTGCACGAGTGTTATGAAGCCGGGCTATCGTTCCCCGAGCTCGGCTGAACACCTGCGCAAGCGCCGCTGCGGAGACCCGTTAGAAGCAGCCCCGAAGGCCAGCGAAAATAGCCGAGAGTTAAGCCCCTCCCCGCCGTGGCTTCGTCAGCCACTCGCCGCTTCAAGAGGGACGGGCCTCTGGTCATGTCATGTCATAAATCACATGACCAGAGGCCCGCCCATCCTGACGTTGCGGAAGTTTGCCGAAGACACAGCGGGGAGAGGCTTAACTCTCGGCTATTTTCGGACCCGGCGAGAAGGCAGCAGGACGCTCTATTCACGGCTAACTCCCCGCGGTCCCCTCTGACCGATCGGAGCCGGTTTAGCGCTCCAGGCAGTCGGATACTTTAGCGCCTCAGCAGCGGGGGCGACGACCTCTAACATTCCCCGGGGAGCTGCCCGAGTGTAAGGCCGGGACCCCCGTCTGCTGGGGGAAAAAAATACCTGCACGTCCCCCCCCGTGTGCACGGGTGTTATGAGCTCGGGCTGAACACTTGCTCGTCCCCCCCGCCCCCGGGGAGCTGCACGGCGGAACAGCGATGAATGAATTCATTAAATGCACTTTCCCCCCGGGTGCACGAGTGTTATGGGTCCCGGCTATCGTTCCCCGAGCTCGGCTGAACACTTGCGGCGTCCCCCGGGGGACCTGCACGGCGGTTAGCCCTGGTCCCGCGTCCCGTGTGAACAGCGATGAATGAATTCATTCAATGCACGCCCCCCCCCGGGTGCACGAGTGTTATGAAGCCGGGCTATCGTTCCCCGAGCTCGGCTGAACACTTGCGGCGGTTAGCCCTGGTCCCGCGTCCCGGGTCTACAGCGATGAATGAATTCATTCAATGCACGCCCCCCCCCCGGGTGCACGAGTGTTATGAAGCCGGGCTATCGTTCCCCGAGCTCGGCTGAACACTTGCGGCGTCCCCCGGGGGACCTGCACGGCGGTTAGCCCTGGTCCCGCGTCCCGTGTGAACAGCGATGAATGAATTCATTCAATGCACGCCCCCCCCCGGGTGCACGAGTGTTATGAAGCCGGGCTATCGTTCCCCGAGCTCGGCTGAACACTTGCGGCGGTTAGCCCTGGTCCCGCGTCCCGGGTCTACAGCGATGAATGAATTCATTCAATGCACGCCCCCCCCCCGGGTGCACGAGTGTTATGAAGCCGGGCTATCGTTCCCCGAGCTCGGCTGAACACTTGCGGCGTCCCCCGGGGGACCTGCACGGCGGTTAGCCCTGGTCCCGCGTCCCGTGTGAACAGCGATGAATGAATTCATTCAATGCACGCCCCCCCCCGGGTGCACGAGTGTTATGAAGCCGGGCTATCGTTCCCCGAGCTCGGCTGAACACTTGCGGCGGTTAGCCCTGGTCCCGCGTCCCGGGTCTACAGCGATGAATGAATTCATTCAATGCACGCCCCCCCCCCGGGTGCACGAGTGTTATGAAGCCGGGCTATCGTTCCCCGAGCTCGGCTGAACACTTGCGGCGTCCCCCGGGGGACCTGCACGGCGGTTAGCCCTGGTCCCGCGTCCCGTGTGAACAGCGATGAATGAATTCATTCAATGCACGCCCCCCCCCGGGTGCACGAGTGTTATGAAGCCGGGCTATCGTTCCCCGAGCTCGGCTGAACACCTGCGCAAGCGCCGCTGCGGAGACCCGTTAGAAGCAGCCCCGAAGGCCAGCGAAAATAGCCGAGAGTTAAGCCCCTCCCCGCCGTGGCTTCGTCAGCCACTCGCCGCTTCAAGAGGGACGGGCCTCTGGTCATGTCATGTCATAAATCACATGACCAGAGGCCCGCCCATCCTGACGTTGCGGAAGTTTGCCGAAGACACAGCGGGGAGAGGCTTAACTCTCGGCTATTTTCGGACCCGGCGAGAAGGCAGCAGGACGCTCTATTCACGGCTAACTCCCCGCGGTCCCCTCTGACCGATCGGAGCCGGTTTAGCGCTCCAGGCAGTCGGATACTTTAGCGCCTCAGCAGCGGGGGCGACGACCTCTAACATTCCCCGGGGAGCTGCCCGAGTGTAAGGCCGGGACCCCCGTCTGCTGGGGGAAAAAAATACCTGCACGTCCCCCCCCGTGTGCACGGGTGTTATGAGCTCGGGCTGAACACTTGCTCGTCCCCCCCGCCCCCGGGGAGCTGCACGGCGGAACAGCGATGAATGAATTCATTAAATGCACTTTCCCCCCGGGTGCACGAGTGTTATGGGTCCCGGCTATCGTTCCCCGAGCTCGGCTGAACACTTGCGGCGTCCCCCGGGGGACCTGCACGGCGGTTAGCCCTGGTCCCGCGTCCCGTGTGAACAGCGATGAATGAATTCATTCAATGCACGCCCCCCCCCGGGTGCACGAGTGTTATGAAGCCGGGCTATCGTTCCCCGAGCTCGGCTGAACACTTGCGGCGGTTAGCCCTGGTCCCGCGTCCCGGGTCTACAGCGATGAATGAATTCATTCAATGCACGCCCCCCCCCCGGGTGCACGAGTGTTATGAAGCCGGGCTATCGTTCCCCGAGCTCGGCTGAACACTTGCGGCGTCCCCCGGGGGACCTGCACGGCGGTTAGCCCTGGTCCCGCGTCCCGTGTGAACAGCGATGAATGAATTCATTCAATGCACGCCCCCCCCCGGGTGCACGAGTGTTATGAAGCCGGGCTATCGTTCCCCGAGCTCGGCTGAACACTTGCGGCGTCCCCCGGGGGACCTGCACGGCGGTTAGCCCTGGTCCCGCGTCCCGTGTGAACAGCGATGAATGAATTCATTCAATGCACGCCCCCCCCCGGGTGCACGAGTGTTATGAAGCCGGGCTATCGTTCCCCGAGCTCGGCTGAACACTTGCGGCGGTTAGCCCTGGTCCCGCGTCCCGGGTCTACAGCGATGAATGAATTCATTCAATGCACGCCCCCCCCCCGGGTGCACGAGTGTTATGAAGCCGGGCTATCGTTCCCCGAGCTCGGCTGAACACTTGCGGCGTCCCCCGGGGGACCTGCACGGCGGTTAGCCCTGGTCCCGCGTCCCGTGTGAACAGCGATGAATGAATTCATTCAATGCACGCCCCCCCCCGGGTGCACGAGTGTTATGGGTCCCGGCTGGAGATCCGCGAGCTCGGGCTGAACACTTGCTCGTCCCCTGCAGTGTTTTTAGAAGAATTCCCGCAGAAATCGGATTTTTTTGAGCAATTCAAATAAGAGTAACAGCATTTGCATCCCCGGTGTCATAAATATTTTCCACCAGTAGATGGCAGCAGCCCCTAGAATTGGAGTCGGCAACCATTCAAATACTTGAAAAAGTACATTTTAATGAGTTTTTAAGCCAATTTTGGCAGGCTCTCAAAGAATCAGCGAATGTGGTAGGGGGCTGAAAATTGCTACAGAGTACCTGTAGGACATGCAGATAAGTGGTGGAAAAGCACAGGTTGCTGGGCCTTTCGGTTCCGACGCTGCCCCTGTCCTTAAATGCCACTTCTAAGTGCACTGCAGGCCCCTTGAAAAAGTACATTTGGAAGGATTTTGAAGCGATGCAAGCAGGTAGAAACACCATTCCAAGGGCTGTAGTATCAGACTAACAGCCTGTAACTGAGCCCAGGGTTTTTAGAGCGATTCCTACAAAATTCAGCTTTTTTCCCATTCAACTAAGGCGACCGCTGCTTTAAGCCTATGGGTCATTTGTAACAATTTTGGCAGGCTCTCAAAGAATCAGCGAATGTGGTAGGTGGCTGAAAATTGCTACAGAGTACCTGTAGGACATGCAGATAAGTGGTGGAAAAGCACAGGTTGCTGGGCCTTTCGGTTCCGACGCTGCCCCTGTCCTTAAATGCCACTTCTAAGTGCACTGCAGGCCCCTTGAAAAAGTACATTTGGAAGGATTTTGAAGCGATGCAAGCAGGTAGAAACACCATTCCAAGGGCTGTAGTATCAGACTAACAGCCTGTAACTGAGCCCAGGGTTTTTAGAGCGATTCCTACAAAATTCAGCTTTTTTCCGTTTCTGTTTTTTACGTTTTCTGGTGAAAACGCCTATACGTTTCAATGGGAATCACATTAAAATTAATATTTCAATAACCCCTGGAGCTACCACCTCATACGAGGTATCGTTGGATAGGTATGATTGCAAGCTACAAAACAACACCGCACTCGAGTTTTTATTCGACTGCTACACTAAATAACGACCTTAAATAGGTTTCGTTTACATTTGGCGAAAAAACGTCCCGTTCAGGTTTTTTTTTTTTTTTTTTTTTTTTAATATTTAAATAACCACAGGTGGTATCAATTGAATCAAGGTATGCCTGTAAAGGTATTACTGCGAGCTACAAAACAAGACCTTTAGCACGGAAACGAGTGTGACCCTAACCCTAACCCTAACCCTAACCCTAACCCTAACCCTAACCCTAACCCTAACCCTAACCCTAACCCTAACCCTAACCCTAACCCTAACCCTAACCCTAACCCTGAGTCACACTAGTTTTGATGGGCCACAGATGGAGCTGCGTGCCTGCAACGGAGAGTGGGAGAGCTGGAGAGTGGGAGAGCTGGAGAGTGGGAGAGCTTGGGAGTGGAACGGCACTTGCATCCCAGTCGGATGCTGGGCTTTGGGACGCTCCATCCTTTTCACCGGCCATGGATGCGGCCAGGGCAGGGGGATGGATGCCTGGGACACAAGCCCAGTGCGGGGAGCTGCACGGCGGTTCGCCGGTGCCCCGCGTCCCGGATGAACAGCGATTAATGAATTAATTAAATGCACGTCCCCCCCGGGTGCACGAGTGTTCTGAGGCCGGGTTGCAGTTCCGCGAGCTCGGGCGTGGGACGGCACTTGCATCCCAGTCGGATGCTGGGCTTTGGGACGCTCCATCCTTTTCACCGGCCATGGATGCGGCCAGGGCAGGGGGATGGATGCCTGGGACACAAGCCCAGTGCGGGGACCTGCACGGCGGTTAGCCCTGGTCCCGCGTCCCGTGTGAACAGCGATGAATGAATTCATTCAATGCACTTTCCCCCCCGGGTGCACGAGTGTTATGAAGCCGGGCTATCGTTCCCCGAGCTCGGCTGAACACTTGCGGCGGTTAGCCCTGGTCCCGCGTCCCGTGTGAACAGCGATGAATGAATTCATTCAATGCACGCCCCCCCCCCCGGGTGCACGAGTGTTATGAAGCCGGGCTATCGTTCCCGAGCTCGGCTGAACACTTGCGGCGTCCCCCGGGGGACCTGCACGGCGGTTAGCCCTGGTCCCGCGTCCCGTGTGAACAGCGATGAATGAATTCATTCAATGCACGCCCCCCCCCGGGTGCACGAGTGTTATGGGTCCCGGCTATCGTTCCCCGAGCTCGGCTGAACACTTGCGGCGTCCCCCGGGGGACCTGCACGGCGGTTAGCCCTGGTCCCGCGTCCCGTGTGAACAGCGATGAATGAATTCATTCAATGCACGCCCCCCCCCCGGGTGCACGAGTGTTATGAAGCCGGGCTATCGTTCCCCGAGCTCGGCTGAACACTTGCGGCGTCCCCCGGGGGACCTGCACGGCGGTTAGCCCTGGTCCCGCGTCCCGTGTGAACAGCGATGAATGAATTCATTCAATGCACGCCCCCCCCCGGGTGCACGAGTGTTATGGGTCCCGGCTATCGTTCCCCGAGCTCGGCTGAACACTTGCGGCGTCCCCCGGGGGACCTGCACGGCGGTTAGCCCTGGTCCCGCGTCCCGTGTGAACAGCGATGAATGAATTCATTCAATGCACGCCCCCCCCCGGGTGCACGAGTGTTATGGGTCCCGGCTATCGTTCCCCGAGCTCGGCTGAACACTTGCGGCGTCCCCCGGGGACCTGCACGGCGGTTAGCCCTGGTCCCGCGTCCCGTGTGAACAGCGATGAATGAATTCATTCAATGCACTTTCCCCCCCGGGTGCACGAGTGTTATGAAGCCGGGCTATCGTTCCCCGAGCTCGGCTGAACACTTGCGGCGGTTAGCCCTGGTCCCGCGTCCCGTGTGAACAGCGATGAATGAATTCATTCAATGCACGCCCCCCCCCCGGGTGCACGAGTGTTATGAAGCCGGGCTATCGTTCCCCGAGCTCGGCTGAACACTTGCGGCGTCCCCCGGGGGACCTGCACGGCGGTTAGCCCTGGTCCCGCGTCCCGTGTGAACAGCGATGAATGAATTCATTCAATGCACTTTCCCCCCGGGTGCACGAGTGTTATGAAGCCGGGCTATCGTTCCCCGAGCTCGGCTGAACACTTGCGGCGTCCCCCGGGGGACCTGCACGGCGGTTAGCCCTGGTCCCGCGTCCCGTGTGAACAGCGATGAATGAATTCATTCAATGCACGCCCCCCCCCGGGTGCACGAGTGTTATGAAGCCGGGCTATCGTTCCCCGAGCTCGGCTGAACACTTGCGGCGGTTAGCCCTGGTCCCGCGTCCCGTGTGAACAGCGATGAATGAATTCATTCAATGCACGCCCCCCCCCCGGGTGCACGAGTGTTATGAAGCCGGGCTATCGTTCCCCGAGCTCGGCTGAACACTTGCGGCGTCCCCCGGGGGACCTGCACGGCGGTTAGCCCTGGTCCCGCGTCCCGTGTGAACAGCGATGAATGAATTCATTCAATGCACTTTCCCCCCCGGGTGCACGAGTGTTATGAAGCCGGGCTATCGTTCCCCGAGCTCGGCTGAACACTTGCGGCGTCCCCCGGGGGACCTGCACGGCGGTTAGCCCTGGTCCCGCGTCCCGTGTGAACAGCGATGAATGAATTCATTCAATGCACGCCCCCCCCCGGGTGCACGAGTGTTATGAAGCCGGGCTATCGTTCCCCGAGCTCGGCTGAACACTTGCGGCGGTTAGCCCTGGTCCCGCGTCCCGTGTGAACAGCGATGAATGAATTCATTCAATGCACGCCCCCCCCCCGGGTGCACGAGTGTTATGAAGCCGGGCTATCGTTCCCCGAGCTCGGCTGAACACTTGCGGCGTCCCCCGGGGGACCTGCACGGCGGTTAGCCCTGGTCCCGCGTCCCGTGTGAACAGCGATGAATGAATTCATTCAATGCACGCCCCCCCCCGGGTGCACGAGTGTTATGGGTCCCGGCTATCGTTCCCCGAGCTCGGCTGAACACTTGCGGCGTCCCCCGGGGGACCTGCACGGCGGTTAGCCCTGGTCCCGCGTCCCGTGTGAACAGCGATGAATGAATTCATTCAATGCACTTTCCCCCCCGGGTGCACGAGTGTTATGAAGCCGGGCTATCGTTCCCCGAGCTCGGCTGAACACTTGCGGCGGTTAGCCCTGGTCCCGCGTCCCGTGTGAACAGCGATGAATGAATTCATTCAATGCACGCCCCCCCCCCGGGTGCACGAGTGTTATGAAGCCGGGCTATCGTTCCCCGAGCTCGGCTGAACACTTGCGGCGTCCCCCGGGGGACCTGCACGGCGGTTAGCCCTGGTCCCGCGTCCCGTGTGAACAGCGATGAATGAATTCATTCAATGCACGCCCCCCCCCGGGTGCACGAGTGTTATGAAGCCGGGCTATCGTTCCCCGAGCTCGGCTGAACACTTGCGGCGGTTAGCCCTGGTCCCGCGTCCCGTGTGAACAGCGATGAATGAATTCATTCAATGCACGCCCCCCCCCCGGGTGCACGAGTGTTATGAAGCCGGGCTATCGTTCCCCGAGCTCGGCTGAACAGTTGCGGCGTCCCCCGGGGGACCTGCACGGCGGTTAGCCCTGGTCCCGCGTCCCGTGTGAACAGCGATGAATGAATTCATTCAATGCACGCCCCCCCCCGGGTGCACGAGTGTTATGGGTCCCGGCTATCGTTCCCCGAGCTCGGCTGAACACTTGCGGCGTCCCCCGGGGGACCTGCACGGCGGTTAGCCCTGGTCCCGCGTCCCGTGTGAACAGCGATGAATGAATTCATTCAATGCACTTTCCCCCCGGGTGCACGAGTGTTATGAAGCCGGGCTATCGTTCCCCGAGCTCGGCTGAACACTTGCGGCGGTTAGCCCTGGTCCCGCGTCCCGTGTGAACAGCGATGAATGAATTCATTCAATGCACGCCCCCCCCCCGGGTGCACGAGTGTTATGAAGCCGGGCTATCGTTCCCCGAGCTCGGCTGAACACTTGCGGCGTCCCCCGGGGGACCTGCACGGCGGTTAGCCCTGGTCCCGCGTCCCGTGTGAACAGCGATGAATGAATTCATTCAATGCACGCCCCCCCCCGGGTGCACGAGTGTTATGGGTCCCGGCTATCGTTCCCCGAGCTCGGCTGAACACTTGCGGCGTCCCCCGGGGGACCTGCACGGCGGTTAGCCCTGGTCCCGCGTCCCGTGTGAACAGCGATGAATGAATTCATTCAATGCACGCCCCCCCCCCGGGTGCACGAGTGTTATGGGTCCCGGCTGGAGATCCGCGAGCTCGGCTGAACACCTGCGCAAGCGCCGCTGCGGAGACCCGTTAGAAGCAGCCCCGAAGGCCAGCGAAAATAGCCGAGAGTTAAGCCCCTCCCCGCCGTGGCTTCGTCAGCCACTCGCCGCTTCAAGAGGGACGGGCCTCTGGTCATGTCATGTCATAAATCACATGACCAGAGGCCCGCCCATCCTGACGTTGCGGAAGTTTGCCGAAGACACAGCGGGGAGAGGCTTAACTCTCGGCTATTTTCGGACCCGGCGAGAAGGCAGCAGGACGCTCTATTCACGGCTAACTCCCCGCGGTCCCCTCTGACCGATCGGAGCCGGTTTAGCGCTCCAGGCAGTCGGATACTTTAGCGCCTCAGCAGCGGGGGCGACGACCTCTAACATTCCCCGGGGAGCTGCCCGAGTGTAAGGCCGGGACCCCCGTCTGCTGGGGGAAAAAAATACCTGCACGTCCCCCCCCGTGTGCACGGGTGTTATGAGCTCGGGCTGAACACTTGCTCGTCCCCCCCGCCCCCGGGGAGCTGCACGGCGGAACAGCGATGAATGAATTCATTAAATGCACTTTCCCCCCGGGTGCACGAGTGTTATGGGTCCCGGCTGGAGATCCGCGAGCTCGGCTGAACACTTGCGGCGTCCCCCGGGGGACCTGCACGGCGGTTAGCCCTGGTCCCGCGTCCCGTGTGAACAGCGATGAATGAATTCATTCAATGCACTTTCCCCCCCGGGTGCACGAGTGTTATGAAGCCGGGCTATCGTTCCCCGAGCTCGGCTGAACACTTGCGGCGGTTAGCCCTGGTCCCGCGTCCCGTGTGAACAGCGATGAATGAATTCATTCAATGCACGCCCCCCCCCCCGGGTGCACGAGTGTTATGAAGCCGGGCTATCGTTCCCCGAGCTCGGCTGAACACTTGCGGCGTCCCCCGGGGGACCTGCACGGCGGTTAGCCCTGGTCCCGCGTCCCGTGTGAACAGCGATGAATGAATTCATTCAATGCACGCCCCCCCCGGGTGCACGAGTGTTATGAAGCCGGGCTATCGTTCCCCGAGCTCGGCTGAACACTTGCGGCGGTTAGCCCTGGTCCCGCGTCCCGTGTGAACAGCGATGAATGAATTCATTCAATGCACGCCCCCCCCCCGGGTGCACGAGTGTTATGAAGCCGGGCTATCGTTCCCCGAGCTCGGCTGAACACTTGCGGCGTCCCCCGGGGACCTGCACGGCGGTTAGCCCTGGTCCCGCGTCCCGTGTGAACAGCGATGAATGAATTCATTCAATGCACGCCCCCCCCCCGGGTGCACGAGTGTTATGGGTCCCGGCTGGAGATCCGCGAGCTCGGCTGAACACCTGCGCAAGCGCCGCTGCGGAGACCCGTTAGAAGCAGCCCCGAAGGCCAGCGAAAATAGCCGAGAGTTAAGCCCCTCCCCGCCGTGGCTTCGTCAGCCACTCGCCGCTTCAAGAGGGACGGGCCTCTGGTCATGTCATGTCATAAATCACATGACCAGAGGCCCGCCCATCCTGACGTTGCGGAAGTTTGCCGAAGACACAGCGGGGAGAGGCTTAACTCTCG
Source organism: Acipenser ruthenus (assembly GCF_902713425.1). NCBI lineage: Eukaryota > Metazoa > Chordata > Actinopteri > Acipenseriformes > Acipenseridae > Acipenser > Acipenser ruthenus. The sequence continues at coordinate 416 of NW_026708214.1, read as the reverse complement.
GCTATTTTCGGACCCGGCGAGAAGGCAGCAGGACGCTCTATTCACGGCTAACTCCCCGCGGTCCCCTCTGACCGATCGGAGCCGGTTTAGCGCTCCAGGCAGTCGGATACTTTAGCGCCTCAGCAGCGGGGGCGACGACCTCTAACATTCCCCGGGGAGCTGCCCGAGTGTAAGGCCGGGACCCCCGTCTGCTGGGGGAAAAAAAATACCTGCACGTCCCCCCCCGTGTGCACGGGTGTTATGAGCTCGGGCTGAACACTTGCTCGTCCCCCCCGCCCCGGGGAGCTGCACGGCGGAACAGCGATGAATGAATTCATTAAATGCACTTTCCCCCCGGGTGCACGAGTGTTATGGGTCCCGGCTGGAGATCCGCGAGCTCGGCTGAACACTTGCGGCGTCCCCCGGGGGACCTGCAC